>NC_034189.2:4216337-4261337 GCF_002021735.2 Oncorhynchus kisutch | reverse complement strand
GCCTCCACATTGACTCTGTACTGGTACCCCCTGTATATAGCCTCCACATTGACTCTGTACCGGTACCACCTGTATATAGCCTCCACATTGACTCTGTACCGGTACCCCCTGTATATTGCCTCCACATTGACTCTGTACCGTAAAACCCTGTATATAGCCTCCACATTGACTCTGTACCGGTACCCCCTGTATATAGCCTCCACATTGACTCTGTACCGGTACACCCTGTATATAGCCTCCACATTGACTCTGTACCGGTACACCCTGTATATAGCCTCCACATTGACTCTGTACCGGTACACCCTGTATATAGCCTCCACATTGACTCTGTACCGGTACCCCCTGTATATAGCCTCCACATTGACTCTGTACCGGTACACCCTGTATATAGCCTCCACATTGAGTCTGTACCGGTACACCCTGTATATAGCCTCCACATTGACTCTGTACCGGTACCCCCTGTATATAGCCTCCACATTGACTCTGTACCGGTACCCCCTGTATATAGCCTCCACATTGACTCTGTACCGTAATACCCTGTATATAGCCTCCACATTGACTCTGTACCGTAACACCCTGTATATAGCCTCCACATTGACTCTGTACTGGTACCCCCTGTATATAGCCTCCACATTGACTCTGTACCGGTACCACCTGTATATAGCCTCCACATTGACTCTGTACCGGTACCCCCTGTATATTGCCTCCACATTGACTCTGTACCGTAAAACCCTGTATATAGCCTCCACATTGACTCTGTACCGGTACCCCCTGTATATAGCCTCCACATTGACTCTGTACCGGTACACCCTGTATATAGCCTCCACATTGACTCTGTACCGGTACACCCTGTATATAGCCTCCACATTGACTCTGTACCGGTACACCCTGTATATAGCCTCCACATTGACTCTGTACCGGTACCCCCTGTATATAGCCTCCACATTGACTCTGTACCGGTACACCCTGTATATAGCCTCCACATTGACTCTGTACCGGTACCCCCTGTATATAGCCTCCACATTGACTCTGTACCGGTACACCCTGTATATAGCCTCCACATTGACTCTGTACCGGTACCCCCTGTATATAGCCTCCACATGACTCTGTACCGGTACCCCCTGTATATAGCCTCCACATTGACTCTGTACCGGTACCCCCTGTATATAGCCTCCACATTGACTCTGTACCGGTACACCCTGTATATAGCCTCCACATTGACTCTGTACCGGTACCCCCTGTATATAGCCTCCACATTGACTCTGTACCGGTACCCCCTGTATATAGCCTCCACATTGACTCTGTACCAGTACCCCCTGTATATAGCCTCCACATTGACTCTGTACCGTAATACCCTGTATATAGCCTCCACATTGACTCTGTACCGTAATACCCTGTATATAGCCTCCACATTGACTCTGTACCATAACACCCTGTATATAGCCTCCACATTGACTCTGTACCGGTACCCCCTTGTATATAGCCTCCACATTGACTCTGTACCGGTACCCCCTGTATATAGCCTCCACATTGACTCTGTACCGGTACCCCCTGTATATAGCCTCCACATTGACTCTGTACCGTAACACCCTGTATATAGCCTCCACATTGACTCTGTACTGGTACCCCCTGTATATAGCCTCCACATTGACTCTGTACCGGTACACCCTGTATATAGCCTCCACATTGACTCTGTACCGGTACCCCCTGTATATAGCCTCCACATTGACTCTGTACCAGTACCCCCTGTATATAGCTCCACATTGACTCTGTACCAGTACCCCCTGTATATAGCCTCCACATTGACTCTGTACCGGTACCCCCTGTATATAGCCTCCACATTGACTCTGTACCAGTACCCCCTGTATATAGCCTCCACATTGACTCTGTACCGTAATACCCTGTATATAGCCTCCACATTGACTCGGTACCGTAATAACCTGTATATAGCCTCCACATTGACTCTGTACCGTAATACCCTGTATATAGCCTCCACATTGACTCTGTACCGTAATACCCTGTATATAGCCTCCACATTGACTCTGTACCGTAAAACCCTGTATATAGCCTCCACATTGACTCTGTACCGTAATACCCTGTATATAGCCTCCACATTGACTCTGTACCGTAAAACCCTGTATATAGCCTCCACATTGACTCTGTACCGTAATACCCTGTATATAGCCTCCACATTGACTCTGTACCGTAATACCCTGTATATAGCCTCCACATTGACTCTGTACCGTAATACCCTGTATATAGCCTCCACATTGACTCTGTACCAGTACCCCCTGTATATAGCCTCCACATTGACTCTGTACCGGTACCCCCTGTATATAGCCTCCACATTGACTCGGTACCGTAATAACCTGTATATAGCCTCCACATTGACTCTGTACCGTAATAACCTGTATATAGCCTCCACATTGACTCTGTACCGTAACACCCTGTATATAGCCTCCACATTGACTCTGTACCGTAACACCCTGTATATAGCCTCCACATTGACTCTGTACCGTAATACCCTGTATATAGCCTCCACATTGACTCTGTACCATAATACCCTGTATATAGCCTCCACATTGACTCTGTACCGTAATACCCTGTATATAGCCTCCACATTGACTCTGTACCGTAATACCCTGTATATAGCCTCCACATTGACTCTGTACTGTAATACCCTGTATATAGCCTCCACATTGACTCTGTACCGTAATACCCTGTATATAGCCTCCACATTGACTCTGTACTGTAATACCCTGTATATAGCCTCCACATTGACTCTGTACCGTAAAACCCTGTATATAGCCTCCACATTGACTCTGTACCGTAATACCCTGTATATAGCCTCCACATTGACTCTGTACCGTAAAACCCTGTATATATTCTTGGAACTGCATTGTTGATTTTTAAAAATATTTTGAACCTTTATTTAACTTGGAAAGTCAGTCAAGAATAAATTCTTATTTTCACTGAAAGGTGTTGTTGTATTCGGCACATGTGACAAATAAAGTTTAATTGAATATAGCAGATCAATGCAGATGAAGGAAATTAGATATTGAGATTTAACCGGCTTTAGAGAAAATTAGTAAATAAAAAAAACAAGTGTAGTGTGTTTTTTCCCCAATTCTAATTATCAATATATGAATTAGAAATCAGCCTTTAACTAGATAAATCCTGTTTCTAGTCTATTAGTTACAATATGTAACCATTGATGTCCCAGGACCAGGAGAGGCAAACCCTGTTGAAGTGTATAATTGTAATACATACATGCAGACACAGCGTCATTCAAAGACTGGAATTTGATACTCCTGGTATTGGATATGACTGAAAAATAACCTCAAAGACATTCATACCTGAACTGCACCTTTATTTGCCAAGGTAGAGTACATCAACAGTGAATATATTCCAATGTACAGGCAACAATGTGGGGACCTCGTGCATGGTAATAACTACATGTATATACGACTTACATCCTTGGCAAAACGTTATATTATATTCTACTCAGTCCATAGGCTTCATTAATGTCATTCAGATTGTTTTGAAGTTGATACAACTGGCTATGATAGCTGAGGTTCATAGCTAGGTTCTGAACTAATATGTATACCAAACGTTTTAGGGTCCATACACAGATCGGCTAGATAGCTAGATACACATCCGAAGGCATACAGGTAGTTCTATCCTCCGCTGCACAATAAGCAAGAAAATAGTTTGCTACGTTACTTCAGCTGCATTGCACGGCAAATATCAGCAAGGCAAGCTAGATTCTTTACATCCAATGTTTCACAAGACGACAGTCTGGTTTGCTGGTTGTTTCTTAGGAGTCCCTAAAACATGAAACAAACAGAATTACAATGTCAAACTCATGTCACAACACCCATAAAGCTACTAACCAGCTAACTGGCTAATGTGAACTAGTCAGCCAGCTTACTAAATAACGATTTTCGTAAATTAACATTATGAAGAAAAAAACAATACGTATAATCGTATGTCTCTACATTAACTAAGATATTACTTTCAACTATATATATATATATTTTTTGCATTCTTTTTTTATGATGTTATAATAACCTACATTTGCATCTGTCCTAGTATTTTTGTCCGCCATCTTTGTTGTAGAAAGTCTCCAATGTTGGGTCGCATTGCGTCAAATTCGTCATGGAAACAACTCGATATGATTGGTCATCGCTCAGCGGTCGCAGCTGGTGATTTGCATAACGTTGGGAAACGTTTACGTTTTTTTTCGCCTCCTCCGCGCCGTCCAAGGGTCCGCGTTGGTCTCCGCGTCTCTTCAATTGAAAATGAATGAGAAGTGGTGTTTCACCGCGCGGCACCGTGTGAAATAGTGTACACTAGGGCAGTCTGTGTCGCTTCCTGGTTCTGCTGGTCACATAGTGAGAGTCAGTGGAGTCAAGAATATCAGTTCACTCTCGGAAGAAAAGGTAAGAGTCATTTCCTTTATCATATTGGAAATTTAAATTGCGGGTGAAACGACTGGCTACTTTCAGTACAATAAACGAGATGTCGACACAACCGAGAAATGTTTGTCTGAGTTGCGAGAATAGATATGTAGGCTAGTTACCGGGTTTCTGTCTGGAAGGGAACGGAATTGGCTACTGAGATCTACTCAAAGTCCATAGAGAAATCACCACCGCGGCAGGTGTGAGTGTGTGTCTTATAGCACTGTGGGTCGCCTACTGCCTATGTCCGCGCGTAAATTGTTTTATTTGGTCAAAATGTACCACAAATACAAAGTAGTAACATGCCTTTGGACTAGCCTGTAAATGGACTGTATAAAGTAGTGCAGTTAAATACATAGAAGCGGTCAGCATCGAGACATTAGGAAATAAGTTTGAGGGAGATTCCGTTCACTGAAAGCGCCACACTCACACACGCGTGACCTCGAAGAATTAGATAACTAAATTAATTTGATCCTCTATTGCCCTTTCTACCACTATATGCTTGACCTTATTCCAGAAAGCCCACCAGATTCTGAACGTATTCAGACACCCTTCACTTTTCCCACGTTATTACCTTACAGCCGTATTCTAAAATTGATTAAATATTTTTTTCCCTCAATGAACGCACAATACCCCATAATGACAAAGCGAAAACAGGTTTTTAGACAACTGAAATACCTTATTTACATAAGGATTCAGACCCTTTGCGATGAGACTCGAAATTGAGCTCCGTTGACATGTTTCTGTCTATATAAAAGGTCCCACAGTTGACAGTTCACGTCAGAGTAAAAACCAAGCCATGAGGTCGAAGGAATTGTCTGTAGAGCTCCAACACAGGATTGTGTCGAAGCACAAATCTGGGGAAGGGTACCAAAACATTTATTGGGGACCTAAGAAGCTGCGGAACAAAATGGCCTACATCATTCTTACATGGAAGACGTTTGGAACCATCAAGACTCTCCTTAGATCTAGCCACCTGGCCAAACTGAGCAATCAGGGGAGAAGGGCCTTGGTCAGGGAGGTGACAAAGATGGTCACTTTGACAGAGTTCCTCTGATAGAGATGGAAGAACTTTTTAGGACAACCATCTCTGCAGCACACCACCAATCAGGCCTTTATGGGTAGAGTGGCCAGACGGAAGCCACTCCTCAGTAGAATTCACATGACAGCCCATTTGGAGTTTGCCAAAAGGCTCCTAAAAGACCCAAGAAGACTCGAGGCTGTAATTGCTGCCAAAGGTGCTTCAACAAAATACTGAGTAAAGGGTCTGAATACTTATGTAAATTAGATGTAATTAAAATATATATAAATTAGCAATAAATAAACATAGAATTTTGCTTTGTTATTATGGGGTTTTGTGTGTACATTTGAGGGAACAATTTAATACAATTTAGAACACGGCTGTAATGTAACAAAATGTAGAAAATGTCAAGGGGACTGAATACTTTCCGAATGTAGTGTAATGTATTTAAAGCCAACAGGATGTTCCATTCCCCTGAAAACAAACTAAAAGGATCTATACACACACACACACACACACTGTCACGCATGAGTAGGCCAGCATGCAGTACAGTGTATTCTCAGAGGGACTGATTAACTTTGTTTCAGATGCACCTGTTGTGTGTGTGTGTGTGTGTGTGTGTATGAATGAATGACATTTGGCAACCTGGGATTGATTGAAACATTAAAAAATAAATAAAAACATTTTTAAAAATTCACTTTTTTTTATTACCCTTATTTTTACCAGGTACGTTGACTGAGAACACATTTCTCATTTACAGCAACAACCTGGGGAATAGTTACAACGGAGAGGGGATGAATGAGCCCATTGTAAACTGGGGATGATTAGGTGACCATTATGGTATGAGGGCCAGATTGGGAATTTAGCCAGGACACCCCTACTCTTACAATAAGTGCCATGGGATCTTTAGTGACCACAGAGAGTCAGGACACCCGTTTAACATCCCATCTGAAAGATTGCACCCTAGACAGGGCAATGTCCCCAATCACTTCCCTGGGGCATTAGGATATATATATATTTTTTTCCCCGACCAGAGTAAAGAGTTCCTCCTACTGGAGCAACATCACTTCCAGCAGCATCTGGTTTCCCATCCAGGGCCAGGACCAACCCAAGACCAAACTGACCAGGACCAACCCTGCTTAGGCAAGCCAGCAGTGGTATGCTGTGATAATTATTGGTGTGCAGTGCGCACCTCATGAAGATAAATCAATACATAATAGTAAATATTGTTATCCAATGAATAATTATTTACCTAGAGCAGTAAAAATATATATATATATATATATTTAAATGCATCCAGAAAAAGTAAGTGTTTGAATGGCACAAGGAGAACCTCCAAGTGTGAGACAGGCCTACATTCAATCTATGTACATGCGTACCATTTGCTATATAGGAGCTAAAATATTTGTGTAATTTAATTATAGTTTGCTTATTTTTTTTATTCCAGGCTTTAAAAAAATGAATAAAAATTCAGCTAACGGAAATACACGATAGACACAAACATTTCAGTTTCCTCTCATTGCTCAGCCGCTTAACCTCTTGGCGCACCGATCCCTTTAGCGGGATCATTTTCCGTCAGCATCCGGTGAATTGCAGAGCGCCATATTCAAATTAAATGACTAAAAATATAACATTTTCATGAAATTACAAGTGCAATATTGGCGGCAGGGTAGCCTAGTGGTTAGAGCGTTGGACTAGTAACCAGAAGGTTGCAAGTTCAAATCCCCGAGCTGACAAGGTACAAATCTGTCGTTCTGCCCCTGAACAGGCAGTTAACCCACTGTTCCTAGGCCGTCATTGAAAATAAGAATTTGTTCTTGACTGACTTACCTAGTTAAATAAAGGTAAAATAAAATATACCAAAACACAGTTTAGCTTGTTGTTAATCCACCTGTCGTGTCAGATTTAAAAAAGGCTTTACGGTGAAAGCAAACCATGCGATTATGTGAGGACATCTCTCTCGGCAGACAAAACATTACAAACAGCTAGCAGGAAAGTAGATTGCTTTTCTGACTTTCGTGACCAATCGATTTAATCGCTTACCTTTGATGATCTTTGTATGTTTGCACTCACGAGACTCCCAGTTACACAATGAATGTTAGTTTTGTTCCATAAAGATTCTCTTTATATCCAAAAACCTCCATTTGGTTGGCGCGTTTTGTTTAGTAATCCACAGGCTAGTGCAGGTCACGACGGGCAGACAAAAATTCCAAATAGTATCCGTAAAGTTCTTAGAAACATGTAAAACGTTTTTATAATCAATCCTCAGGTTGTTTTTACGATAAATAATCGATAATATTTCAACCGGACGGTAGCCTTTTCAATAGGAGAGAGAGAGAATAGGTCTCACTCCAGGCGCTCGCGCATGCACAAATCTGGGGACACCTAGCTATCCACTGATGCGATGGGATTATTCTCGCTCATTTTTCAAAATAAAAGCCTGAAACTATGTCTAAAGACTGTTCACACCCTGTGGAATCCATAGGGAAAGGAATCTGGTTGATATCCCTTTAAATGGAGGATAGGCTTGCAATGGAAAAGAGTAGTTTCAGAAAAACAGCACTTCCTGGTTGTATTTTCCTCAGGGTTTCGCCTGCAATATCAGTTCTGTTATACTCACAGACAATATTTTGACAGTTTTCGAACCTTTAGAGTGTTTTCTATCCTAATCTGCCAATTATATGCATAGTCTAGCTTCTGGGCCTGAAAAATAGGCTGTTTACTTTGGGAACGTTTTTTATCCAAACATCAAAATTACTGCCCCCTTGCTTCAAGAGGTTTAATGCCGGAGTCCAGTGCATTCAGAGTATTCAGACCCGTTGACTTTTTCCCATATCTTGTTACATTACATTGTAATGGATTAAAATAATATATTTTTGTTAAATATCCTGATCAATACCCAAAAAATGACAAAGCAAAAACACGTTTTCAGAAATGTTAAAATAAATAAATTCAAAAATTCAAAAAAGAAATATCACATTTACATAAGTATTCTGACCCTTTACTCAGTACTTTGTTGAAGCATCTTTGGCAGCGATTACAGCCTTGAGTCTTGGGTAGGACACTACAAGCTTGGCACACCTGTATTCTTTTTATTTTTTCCCCCCCTTTTTCCCCCCAATTTCATGGTGTCCAATTGTTAGTAGTTACTATCTTGTCTCATTGCTACAACTCCCGTACGGACTCGGGAGCGACGAAGGTCAGAATCCATGCGTCTTCCGAAACACAACCCAACCAAGCTGCACTGCTTCTTAACACAGCGCGCCGGAAGCCAGCCGCACCAATGTGTTGGAGGAAACACCGTGCACCTGGCGACCTGGTTAGCGTGCACAGCGCCCGGCCCGCCACAGGAGTCTCTAGTGCGCGATGAGACAAGGATATCCCTACCGGCCAAACCCTCCCTAACCCAGACGACCATCACTGTCAACTGTGGGACCTTTTATATAGACAGGTGTGTGCCTTTCCAAATCATGTCCAATCAATTGAATTTCAATCAAGTTGTAGAAAGATCTCAAGGATGATCAATGGAAACAGGATGCACCTGAGCTCAATTTTGTTGTACATTTGAATAAATGTACAAACATTTCTATAAAAAAACAATGTGGACAAAGTCAAGGGGTCTGAATACTTTCCGAAGGAGGTGATCTGTAAAGGATTTATTGATCTAGTGAGAAGAGAGAGGACTTCTACTGAATGTACCATTATCAGATCACTTCAAAGCTGATATCACAAAGGGCAAAGTACCTGGGGTTGTTTTCAATCAGATTTAAGCACCTTCATATAGTAGCATTTTGACAACATGCTTGTATTCTTTTCTATTCTACTATTTTCTATTCTATTCTACTATTTTCTATTATATTCTATTCTACTATTTTCTATTATATTCTATTCTACTATTTTCTATTATATTCTATTCTACTATTTTCTATTATATTCTATTCTACTATTTTCTATTATATTCTACTCTTTCTATTCTATGCTACTCTTTTCTATTTTCTATTCTACTATTTTCTATTCTATTCTATTCTACTATTTTCTATTATATTCTATTCTATTCTACTATTTTCTATTATATTCTCCGGTTCGGGTGGGTCCAGTGAGTGTTCGATGGCAGAGTGGAGGGAGTGGGCGGGTCCAAGATGAGTGCTGACACGCTATTGGAGGAGACCCTGATCAAGCGGTCTCAGCAGAAGAGGTTGACGTCACCGCTGAACTACAAGGAGAGAGTGTTCGTCCTCACCAAGACCAAGCTCACATACTATGAGTTCAGAGCAGAGGTGAGACTGGCAGACACATACCTTTCCCTGTACGATGGAGGCATGGTTATGTATGGACTGCTCCTATATCCTTTATCTCTCCTATCAGACTGCTCCTATATCTTTTAGGTCTCCTGTCTGACTGGGTCCATTTCCTTTAGGTCTCGTGTCTGACTGGGCCCATATCCTGTTAGTCAAACTAGTTTATTTCTTGTTCCTTTTCTACATATGTAGTGTTTTTGAAATGAACACCCATTTGATCACTTCTGTGAATGTGACCAGGTGTGGCTATACACATACACCTCTCTCCTGTCCAAAACCTCCCCGTGTTCTGTCTCTCCTGTCCAAAACCTCACCGTATTCTGTCCTTCTGTCTCTCTCCTGTCCAAAACCTCACCGTGTTCTGTCCTTCTGTCTCTCTCCTGTCCAAAACCTCACCGTGTTCTGTCTCTCTCCTGTCCAAAACCTCACCGTGTTCTGTCTCTCTCCTGTCCAAAACCTCACCGTGTTCTGTCTCTCTCCTGTCCAAAACCTCACCGTGTGCTGTCTCTCTCCTGTCCAAAACCTCACCGTGTGCTGTCTCTCTCCTGTCCAAAACCTCACCGTGTTCTGTCTCTCTCCTGTCCAAAACCTCACCGTGTGCTGTCTCTCTCCTGTCCAAAACCTCAGTGTGCTGTCTCTCTCCTGTCCAAAACCTCACCGTGTTCTGTCTCTCTGTTCGTTGTTCACAGAAGAAGTTTAAGAAGGGGTCCATCGACCTGCAGAAAGTCAGGTGTGTGGAGATCGTGAAGAATGATGGAGTCATACCCTGTCAGAACAAATATCCCTTCCAGGTGTGGTGCTACATATACAGCCAGTATGATGGGTAGACCCCCCCCCCCCCCCTCCTCTACTAGGTGGTGTTACATATACAGCCAGTATGATGGGTAGACCCCCCCCCCCCTCCTCTACTAGGTGGTGTTACATATACAGCCAGTATGATGGGTAGACCCCCCCCCCCCCTCCTCTACTAGGTGGTGTTACATATACAGCCAGTATGATGGGTAGACCCCCCCCCCCTCCTCTACTAGGTGGTGTTACATATACAGCCAGTATGATGGGTAGACCCCCCCCCCTCCTCTACTAGATGGTGTTACATATACAGCCAGTATGATGGGAAGACCCCCCCCCCCCCTCCTCTACTAGGTGGTGTGTTAGTGTACAGTGTTAATGGTGCCCCCCCCCCCCCCCTCTACTAGGTGGTGTGTTAGTGTACAGTGTTAATGGTGCCCCCCCCCTCTACTAGGTGGTGTGTTAGTGTACAGTGTTAATGGTGCCCCCCCCCCCCTCCTCTACTAGGTGGTGTGTTAGTGTACAGTGTTAATGGTCCCCCCCCCTCCTCCTCTACTAGGTGGTGTGTTAGTGTACAGTGTTAATGGTGCCCCCCCCCCTCCTCCTAGGTGGTGTGTTAGTGTACAGTGTTAATGGTGCCCCCCCCCCTCCTCTACTAGGTGGTGTGTTAGTGTATAGTGTTAATGGTGCCCCCCCCCCCCCCCCCTCCTCTACTAGGTGGTGTGTTAGTGTACAGTGTTAATGGTGCCCCCCCCTCCTCTACTAGGTGGTGTGTTAGTGTACAGTGTTAATGGTGCCCCCCCTCTACTAGGTGGTGTGTTAGTGTACAGTGTTAATGGTGCCCCCCCCCCCCTTAGTGTACTCTACTAGGTGGTGTGTTAGTGTACAGTGTTAATGGTGCCCCCCCCTCTACTAGGTGGTGTGTTAGTGTACAGTGTTAATGGTGCCCCCCCCCCCCCCCCTACTAGGTGGTGTGTTAGTGTACAGTGTTAATGGTGCCCCCCCCCTCCTCCTAGTTGGTGTGTTAGTGTACAGTGTTAATGGTGCCCCCCCCCCCCCTCTACTAGGTGGTGTGTTAGTGTACAGTGTTAATGGTGCCCCCCCCCCTCTACTAGGTGGTGTGTTAGTGTACAGTGTTAATGGTGCCCCCCCCCCCCCCTCTACTAGGTGGTGTGTTAGTGTATAGTGTTAATGGTGCCCCCCCCCCCTCTACTAGGTGGTGTGTTAGTGTACAGTGTTAATGGTGCCCCCCCCCCTCCTCTACTAGGTGGTGTGTTAGTGTACAGTGTTAATGGTGCCCCCCCCTCTACTAGGTGGTGTGTTAGTGTACAGTGTTAATGGTGCCCCCCCCCCCTCCTCTACTAGGTGGTGTGTTAGTGTACAGTGTTAATGGTGCCCCCCCCCCCCCTCCTCTACTAGGTGGTGTGTTAGTGTACAGTGTTAATGGTGCCCCCCCCCCCTCCTCTACTAGGTGGTGTGTTAGTGTACAGTGTTAATGGTGCCCCCCCCCCCTCTACTAGGTGGTGTGTTAGTGTACAGTGTTAATGGTGCCCCCCCCCCTCCTCTACTAGGTGGTGTGTTAGTGTACAGTGTTAATGGTGCCCCCCCCCCCTCCTCCTAGGTGGTGTGTTAGTGTACAGTGTTAATGGTGCCCCCCCCTCTACTAGGTGGTGTGTTAGTGTACAGTGTTAATGGTGCCCCCCCCCCTCCTCCTAGGTGGTGTGTTAGTGTACAGTGTTAATGGTACCCCCCCCCCCCTCCTCTACTAGGTGGTGTGTTAGTGTACAGTGTTAATGGTGCCCCCCCCTCTACTAGGTGGTGTGTTAGTGTACAGTGTTAATGGTGCCCCCCCCTCTACTAGGTGGTGTGTTAGTGTACAGTGTTAATGGTGCCCCCCCCTCCTCCTAGGTGGTGTGTTAGTGTACAGTGTTAATGGTGCCCCCCCCTCCTCTACTAGGTGGTGTGTTAGTGTACAGTGTTAATGGTGCCCCCCCCTCCTCTACTAGGTGGTGTGTTAGTGTACAGTGTTAATGGTGCCCCCCCCTCTACTAGGTGGTGTGTTAGTGTACAGTGTTAATTTTTTATTTATTTTATTTTACCTTTATTTAACCAGGTAGGCAAGTTGAGAACAAGTTCTCATTTACAATTGCGACCTGGCCAAGATAAAGCAAAGCAGTTCGACAGATAAAACGACACAGAGTTACACATGGAGTAAAAACAAACATACAGTCAATAATGCAGTATAAACAAGTCTATATACAATGTGAGCAAATGAGGTGAGAAGGGAGGTAAAGGCAAAAAAGGCCATGATGGCAAAGTAAATACAATATAGCAAGTAAAATACTGGAATGGTAGTTTTGCAATGGAAGAATGTGCAAAGTAGAAATAAAAAAATAATGGGGTGCAAAGGAGCAAAATAAATAAATAAATAAAAATGAAATACAGTTGGGAAAGAGATAGTTGTTTGGGCTAAATTATAGGTGGGCTATGTACAGGTGCAGTAATCTGTGAGCTGCTCTGACAGTTGGTGCTTAAAGCTAGTGAGGGAGATAAGTGTTTCCAGTTTCAGAGATTTTTGTAGTTCGTTCCAGTCATTGGCAGCAGAGAACTGGAAGGAGAGGCGGCCAAAGAAAGAATTGGTTTTGGGGGTGACTAGAGAGATATACCTGCTGGAGCGTGTGCTACAGGTGGGAGATGCTATGGTGACCAGCGAGCTGAGATAAGGGGGGACTTTACCTAGCAGGGTCTTGTAGATGAATGGTACCAATGGTACCCCCCCCTCCCTCCTCTACTAGGTGATGTGTTAGTGTACAGTGTTAATGGTGCCCTCCCCCTCCTCCTAGGTGGTGTGTTAATGTACAGTGTTAATGGTGCCCCCCCCTCTACTAGGTGGTGTGTTAGTGTACAGTGTTAATGGTACCCCCCCCCCCCCCCCTTCTACTAGGTGGTGTGTTAGTGTACAGTGTTAATGGTGCCCCCCCCCTCCTCCTAGGTGGTGTGTTAGTGTACAGTGTTAATGGTGCCCCCCCCTCCTCCTAGGTGGTGTGTTAGTGTACAGTGTTAATTTTTTATTTATTTTATTTTACCTTTATTTAACCAGGTAGGCAAGTTGAGAACAAGTTCTCATTTACAATTGCGACCTGGCCAAGATAAAGCAAAGCAGTTCGACAGATAAAACGACACAGAGTTACACATGGAGTAAAAACAAACATACAGTCAATAATGCAGTATAAACAAGTCTATATACAATGTGAGCAAATGAGGTGAGAAGGGAGGTAAAGGCAAAAAAGGCCATGATGGCAAAGTAAATACAATATAGCAAGTAAAATACTGGAATGGTAGTTTTGCAATGGAAGAATGTGCAAAGTAGAAATAAAAAAATAATGGGGTGCAAAGGAGCAAAATAAATAAATAAATAAAAATTAAATACAGTTGGGAAAGAGGTAGTTGTTTGGGCTAAATTATAGGTGGGCTATGTACAGGTGCAGTAATCTGTGAGCTGCTCTGACAGTTGGTGCTTAAAGCTAGTGAGGGAGATAAGTGTTTCCAGTTTCAGAGATTTTTGTAGTTCGTTCCAGTCATTGGCAGCAGAGAACTGGAAGGAGAGGCGGCCAAAGAAAGAATTGGTCTTGGGGGTGACTAGAGAGATATACCTGCTGGAGCGTGTGCTACAGGTGGGAGATGCTATGGTGACCAGCGAGCTGAGATAAGGGGGGACTTTACCTAGCAGGGTCTTGTAGATGAATGGTACCAATGGTACCCCCCCCTCCCTCCTCTACTAGGTGATGTGTTAGTGTACAGTGTTAATGGTGCCCTCCCCCTCCTCCTAGGTGGTGTGTTAGTGTACAGTGTTAATGGTGCCCCCCCCTCTACTAGGTGGTGTGTTAGTGTACAGTGTTAATGGTACCCCCCCCCCCCCCCCTTCTACTAGGTGGTGTGTTAGTGTACAGTGTTAATGGTGCCCCCCCCCTCCTCCTAGGTGGTGTGTTAGTGTACAGTGTTAATGGTGCCCCCCCCTCCTCCTAGGTGGTGTATGACACAAGCACTCTCTATGTATTTGCTCCCAGCTATGAGAGTAGGAGGACCTGGGTCCAAAACATTAAGGAAGGTCAGTGACTAGCCATATATATTTTTTATCATCTAGTTATTGTATCCTATGCTATGCTGTAAACTCTATCTGTTGTTGTCCTAGCATACAGATGTAGAATCTTAATTTGAGCCAGTTTGCTGCAGCAGGGAAATGATGTGGATTATCATTAATTATTCATTAATCTTTAGTTTTGTAGGGGTCGATTTAAATAAAAATAAAAAATGTTTTAGGGCAAAGCAAGTCTTGCATCTTTTTAAAGTAGAAATCACGACGCTTTTAGGTTGTCTTTTCTTTAAAGAATTGTAAAACCTCGAATGCTATAAAAGTTGTGCAGGAAAATTGTCAGTAACAAGAGTGATCAAATTAAGATCCTACATCTGTAGGTAGGTGTATGTTGTTTTTATCAGGTAATCTGATTAACCAGATGTTTTTCCTATCTCTTGTGTTGATGTTGGATGTATTTCAGAGGTAAGGGACAACTCTGTGATCGTTGCTAAGTTCCATCCTCAGTTCTGGATGGAAGGCGTGTGGCTGTGCTGTCGTCAGGCAGAGAAACTGGCCCCGGGCTGTGAGGAGTACAACCTGTTTGGAGACCGTGAGATCTTTCCCCTCTCATAATTTTTTTTTTTTAAACCTTTATTTAACCAGGCAAGTCAGTTAAGAACAAATTCTTATTTTCAATGACGGCCTGGGAACAGTGGGTTAACTGCCTGTTCAGGGGCAGAACGACAGATTTGTACCTTGTCAGCTCGGGGGTTTGAACTTGCAACCTTCCAGTTACTAGTCCAACGCTCTAACCACTAACCCACTAACCACTAACCCACTTGAGATCACGAAACACTTGAGATCTACAGTATCAGGTAAAAGTTTGGAGACACATACTCATTCAAGGGTTTTTCTTTATTTTCTACTCTGTAGAATAATAGTGAAGACATCCAAACTATGAAATAACACATATGGAATCATGTAAACGTCCCTTTTTTCAGGACCCTGTGTTTCAAAGATTATTCGTAAGGGTTTAAAGGTCATTCGTAAGGGTTTAAAGGTCATTCGTAAGGGTTTAAAGGTCATTCGTAAGGGTTTAAAGGTCATTCGTAAGGGTTTAAAGGTCATTCGTAAGGGTTTAAAGGTCATTCGTAAGGGTTTAAACACTTTCCCACGCTTGTTCAATGAACCATAAACAATTAATAAACATGCACCTGTGGAACGGTCGTTAAGACACTAACAGCTTACAGACGGTAGGCAATTAAGGTCACAGTTATGAAAACTTAGGACACTAAAGAGGCCTTTCTACTGACTTTGAAAAACACCAGAAGAAAGATGCCCAGGGTCCCTGCTCATCTGAGTGAATGTGCCTTAGGCATGCTGCAAGGAGGCATGATGCAGATGTGGCCAGGGCAATAAATTGCTATGTCCGTACTGTGAGACGTCTAAGACAGCGCTACAGTTGTAAGGCAGACATCACCGGCATTAATGTCACCTCTGGGCAAAAACCCACCGTCGCTGGACCAGACTGGCAAAAAGTGCTCTTCACTGACGTTTAATGTTGCCTACTAAATTCGTTTTATTTAAACTAAATATGCAGGTTTAAAAAAATATACTTCTGTGTATTATTTTAAGAAAGGCACTGATGCTTATGGTTAGATCCATTTGTGCAACGATTGTGCTTTTTTTCACGAATGCGCTTTTGTTAAAACATCACCCGTTTGGCGAAGATGAAGTAGACTGTGATTAAATTATTAAATTAACAGGCACCGCATTGATTATACGCAACGCAGGACAAGCTAGTTAAACTACACATGGTTGATGATATTACTAGGTTAGTGATTATGTGAAGATTGATTGTTTTTTATAAGATACGTTTAATGCTAGCTAGCACCTTACCTTGGCTTCTTGCAGCCACAAGGTCCTTTTGATGCTGCACTCGCGTAACAGGTGGTCAACCTGCCACAGTCTCCTTGTGGATTGCAATGTAATCGGCCATAATTGGCGTCCAAAAAGGCAGATTACCGATTTGTTATGAAAAACTTGAAATCGGCCCTAATTAAATTGGCCATGCCACCAGCAAAGCACTCCCACAAGAGCAGTGATCCTGTGATACTAGCTGGAGCAGTGATACTAGCTGGAGCAGTGATACTAGCTGGAGCAGTGATACTAGCTGGAGCAGTGATACTAGCTAGAGCAGTGATACTAGCAAGAGCAGTGATCCTGTGATACTAGCTGGAGCAGTGATACTAGCAAGAGCAGTGATCCTGTGATACTAGCTGGAGCAGTGATCCTGTGATACTAGCTAGAGCAGTGATACTAGCAAGAGCAGTGATCCTGTGATACTAGCTGGAGCAGTGATACTAGCTGGAGCAGTGATACTAGCTGGAGCAGTGATACTAGCTGGAGCAGTGATACTAGCTAGAGCAGTGATACTAGCTAGAGCAGTGATACTAGCAAGAGCAGTGATACTAGCAAGAGCAGTGATACTAGCAAGAGCAGTGATACTAGCTAGAGCAGTGATCCTGTGATACTAGCAGGAGCAGTGATACTAGCAGGAGCAGTGATACTAGCAAGAGCAGTGATACTAGCTAGAGCAGTGATACTAGCTAGAGCAGTGATACTAGCTAGAGCAGTGATACTAGCTAGAGCAGTGATCCTGTGATACTAGCTAGAGCAGTGATCCTGTGATACTAGCTGGAGCAGTGATACCAGCTGGAGCAGTGATACTAGCAAGAGCAGTGATACTAGCAAGAGCAGTGATACTAGCTAGAGCAGTGATCCTGTGATACTAGCTGGAGCAGTGATACTAGCAAGAGCAGTGATACTAGCTAGAGCAGTGATCCTGTGATACTAGCTGGAGCAGTGATACTAGCTGGAGCAGTGATACTAGCAAGAGCAGTGATACTAGCTAGAGCAGTGATACTAGCTAGAGCAGTGATCCTGTGATACTAGCAAGAGCAGTGATCCTGTGATACTAGCTAGAGCAGTGAAACTAGCTAGAGCAGTGATCCTGTGATACTAGCAAGAGCAGTGATACTAGCAAGAGCAGTGATACTAGCTAGAGCAGTGATACTAGCTAGAGCAGTGATCCTGTGATACTAGCTGGAGCAGTGATACTAGCTGGAGCAGTGATACTAGCAAGAGCAGTGATACTAGCTAGAGCAGTGATCCTGTGATACTAGCAAGAGCAGTGATACTAGCTAGAGCAGTGATCCTGTGATACTAGCAAGAGCAGTGATACTAGCTAGAGCAGTGATACTAGCTAGAGCAGTGATCCTGTGATACTAGCTAGAGCAGTGATCCTGTGATACTAGCTAGAGCAGTGATCCTGTGATACTAGCTAGAGCAGTGATACTAGCTAGAGCAGTGATACTAGCTAGAGCAGTGATACTAGCTAGAGCAGTGATCCTGTGATACTAGCTGGAGCAGTGATACTAGCTGGAGCAGTGATACTAGCTGGAGCAGTGATACTAGCAAGAGCAGTGATACTAGCTAGAGCAGTGATACTAGCTAGAGCAGTGATCCTGTGATACTAGCAAGAGCAGTGATACTAGCTAGAGCAGTGATCCTGTGATACTAGCAAGAGCAGTGATACTAGCAAGAGCAGTGATACTAGCTAGAGCAGTGATACTAGCAAGAGCAGTGATACTAGCTAGAGCAGTGATCCTGTGATACTAGCTAGAGCAGTGATCCTGTGATACTAGCAAGAGCAGTGATCCTGTGATACTAGCAAGAGCAGTGATACTAGCAAGAGCAGTGATACTAGCAAGAGCAGTGAAACTAGCAAGAGCAGTGATCCTGTGATACTAGCAAGAGCAGTGATCCTGTGATACTAGCAAGAGCAGTGATCCTGTGATACTAGCAAGAGCAGTGATCCTGTGATACTAGCAAGAGCAGTGATCCTGTGATACTAGCAAGAGCAGTGATCCTGTGATACTAGCAAGAGCAGTGATCCTGTGATACTAGCAAGAGCAGTGATCCTGTGATACTAGCAAGAGCAGTGATCCTGTGATACTAGCAAGAGCTGTGATACTAGCAAGAGCAGTGAAACTAGCAAGAGCAGTGATACTAGCAAGAGCAGTGATACTAGCAAGAGCAGTGATACTAGCAAGAGCAGTGATACTAGCAAGAGCAGTGATACTAGCAAGAGCAGTGATACTAGCAAGAGCAGTGATCCTGTGATACTAGCAAGAGCAGTGATCCTGTGATACTAGCAAGAGCAGTGATCCTGTGATACTAGCAAGAGCAGTGATCCTGTGATACTAGCAAGAGCAGTGATCCTGTGATACTAGCTAGAGCAGTGATCCTGTGATACTAGCAAGAGCATTGATCCTGTGATACTAGCAAGAGCAGTGATACTAGCAAGAGCAGTGATACTAGCAAGAGCAGTGAAACTAGCAAGAGCAGTGATCCTGTGATACTAGCAAGAGCAGTGAAACTAGCAAGAGCAGTGATACTAGCAAGAGCAGTGATACTAGCAAGAGCAGTGATACTAGCAAGAGCAGTGATACTAGCAAGAGCAGTGATACTAGCAAGAGCAGTGATACTAGCAAGAGCAGTGATCCTGTGATACTAGCAAGAGCAGTGATCCTGTGATACTAGCAAGAGCAGTGATCCTGTGATACTAGCTAGAGCAGTGATCCTGTGATACTAGCTAGAGCAGTGATCCTGTGATACTAGCTAGAGCAGTGATCCTGTGATACTAGCTAGAGCAGTGATCCTGTGAAACTAGCAAGAGCAGTGATACTAGCAAGAGCAGTGATACTATTTTAATTATTTATTTATTTATTTTACCTTTATTTAACCAGGTAGGCAAGTTGAGAACAAGTTCTCATTTACAATTGCGACCTGGCCAAGATAAAGCAAAGCAGTTCGACAGATACAACGACACAGAGTTACACATGGAGTAAAACAGACATACAGTCAATAATACAGTATAAACAAGTCTATATACAATGTGAGCAAATGAGGTGGGAAGGGAGGTAAAGGCAAAAAAGGCCATGGTGGCAAAGTAAATACAATATAGCAAGTAAAACACTGGAATGGTAGTTTTGCAATGGAAGAATGTGCAAAATAGAAATAATAAAAATGGGGTGCAAAGGAGCTAAATAAATAAATAAAAATTAAATACAGTTGGGAAAGAGGTAGTTCTTTGGGCTAAATTATAGGTGGGCTATGTACAGGTGCAGTAATCTGTGAGCTGCTCTGACAGTTGGTGCTTAAAGCTAGGGAGGGAGATAAGTGTTTCCAGTTTCAGAGATTTTTGTAGTTCGTTCCAGTCATTGGCAGCAGAGAACTGGAAGGAGAGGCGGCCAAAGAAAGAATTGGTTCTGGGGGTGACTAGAGAGATATACCTGCTGGAGCGTGTGCCACAGGTGGGAGATGCTATGGTGACCAGCGAGCTGAGATAAGGGGGGAATTTGCCTAGCAGGGTCTTGTAGATGACATGGAGCCAGTGGGTTTGGCGACGAGTATGAAGCGAGGGCCAGCCAACGAGAGCAGTGATCCTGTGATACTAGCTAGAGCAGTGATTCTAGCAGAGCAGTGATTATGTGATACTAGCAAGAGCATGATCCTGTGATACTAGCAAGAGCAGTGATCCTGTGATACTAGCAAGAGCAGTGATCCTGTGATACTAGCTAGAGCAGTGATCCTGTGATACTAGCTAGAGCAGTGATCCTGTGATACTAGCTAGAGCAGTGATCCTGTGATACTAGCTGGAGCAGTGATCCTGTGATACTAGCTGGAGCAGTGATCCTGTGAATACTAGCTGGAGCAGTGATCCTGTGATACTAGCTGGAGCAGTGATCCTGTGATACTAGCTGAGCAGTGATCCTGTGATACTAGCTGGAGCAGTGATCCTGTGATACTAGCTGGAGCAGTGATCCTGTGATACTAGCTGGAGCAGTGATCCTGTGATACTAGCTGAGCAGTGATCCTGTGATACTAGCTGGAGCAGTGATCCTGTGATACTAGCTGGAGCAGTGATCCTGTGATACTAGCTGGAGCAGTGATCCTGTGATACTAGCTGGAGCAGTGATCCTGTGATACTAGCTGGAGCAGTGATCCTGTGATACTAGCTGGAGCAGTGATCCTGTGATACTAGCTGGAGCAGTGATCCTGTGATACTAGCTAGAGCAGTGATCCTGTGATACTAGCTAGAGCAGTGATCCTGTGATACTAGCTAGAGCAGTGATCCTGTGATACTAGCTAGAGCAGTGATACTAGCAAGAACAGTGATCCTGTGATACTAGCAAGAACAGTGATCCTGTGATACTAGCTAGAGCAGTGATACTAGCTAGAGCAGTGATACTAGCTGGAGCAGTGATACTAGCTGGAGCAGTGATACTAGCAAGAGCAGCAATACTGTGATACTAGCAAGAGCAGTGATACTCGCAAGAGCAGCGATACTGTGATACTAGCTAGAGCAGTGATCCTGTGATACTAGCAAGAGCAGTGATCCTGTGATACTAGCTAGAGCAGTGATCCTGTGATACTAGCTAGAGCAGTGATCCTGTGATACTAGCTAGAGCAGTGATCCTGTGATACTAGCTAGAGCAGTGATCCTGTGATACTAGCTAGAGCAGTGATCCTGTGATACTAGCAAGAGCAGTGATCCTGTGATACTAGCAAGAGCAGTGATCCTGTGATACTAGCTAGAGCAGTGATACTAGCTAGAGCAGTGATACTAGCTAGAGCAGTGATACTAGCTGGAGCAGTGATCCTGTGATACTAGCTGGAGCAGTGATCCTGTGATACTAGCTGGAGCAGTGATACTAGCAAGAGCAGTGATACTATGATACTAGCAAGAGCAGTGATACTCGCAAGAGCAGCGATACTGTGATACTAGCTAGAGCAGTGATCCTGTGATACTAGCTAGAGCAGTGATCCTGTGATACTAGCTAGAGCTGTGATACTAGCTAGAGCAGTGATACTAGCTAGAGCAGTGATACTAGCTAGAGCAGTGATACTAGCTAGAGCAGTGATCCTGTGATACTAGCTAGAGCAGTGATCCTGTGATACTAGCTAGAGCAGTGATCCTGTGATACTAGCTAGAGCAGTGATCCTGTGATACTAGCTAGAGCAGTGAAACTAGCTAGAGCAGTGATCCTGTGGATACTAGCTGGAGCAGTGATCCTGTGGATACTAGCTAGAGCTGTGATACTAGCTAGAGCTGTGATACTAGCTAGAGCAGTGATACTAGCTAGAGCAGTGATACTAGCTAGAGCAGTGATCCTGTGATACTAGCAAGAACAGTGATACTAGCAAGAACAGTGATACTAGCTAGAGCAGTGATCCTGTGATACTAGCTAGAGCAGTGATCCTGTGATACTAGCTAGAGCAGTGATCCTGTGATACTAGCTAGAGCAGTGATCCTGTGATACTAGCTAGAGCAGTGATCCTGTGATACTAGCTAGAGCAGTGATACTAGCTAGAGCAGTGATACTAGCTAGAGCAGTGATCCTGTGATACTAGCTAGAGCAGTGATACTAGCTGGAGCAGTGATCCTGTGGATACTAGCTGGAGCAGTGATCCTGTGGATACTAGCTGGAGCAGTGATCCTGTGATACTAGCTGGAGCAGTGATCCTGTGATACTAGCTAGAGCAGTGATCCTGTGATACTAGCTAGAGCAGTGATACTAGCTGGAGCAGTGATCCTGTGGATACTAGCTGGAGCAGTGATCCTGTGATACTAGCTGGAGCAGTGAGCAGGTTTCTTCTCTTAAAATGCTGAAAGAAAATCATATTTCTGCTGTTACTGAGTCAAAATGTACATATGTACAATTTTACTGCAAGAAATGCTTAATTCTTCCAGGAGTTAATATTATATTAGACTGTGTGAGAGGTTATTGACTTAGTCGGTGTCCATAGTTCAGTTAGGCTACTATTCCATTTAACCCATCTGAACAGTACAGTTCCTTTGACGTGCCATGTTGAAGTCCTCGTCTTGTGACCTGTCAACTAGACTACTGTTCTATAACATTAGACTACTCTCACCATAGCAACACCCACCCGTAACATGCGCTCCAGCAGGTATATCTCACTGGTCAGCCCTAAAGCCAACACTTCCTTTGGCCACCTTTCCTTCCAGTTCTCTGCTGCCAATGACTGGAACGAATTGCAAAAAAATCGCTGAAGTTGGAGACTTATCTCCCTCACTAACTTTAATCATCAGCTATCTGAGCAGCTAACCGATCGCTGCAGCTGTACATAGTCTATCGGTAAATAGCCCACCCAATCTACCTACCTCATCCCCATATTATTTTTATTTACTTTTTTGCTCTTTTGCACACCAGTATCACTACTTACACACCAGTATCACTACTTATACACCAGTATCACTACTTATACACCAGTATCACTACTTATACACCAGTATCACTACTTACACACCAGTATCACTACTTACACATCTATCACTCCAGTGTTAATTTGCTAAATTGTAATTACTTCACTACTATGGCCTATTTATTGCCTTACCACCTCACGCCATTTGCACACACTGTATATAGACTTTTCTACTGTATTATTGACTGTATGTTTGTTTATTCCATGTGTGACTCTGTTGTTTGTGTCGAACTGCTTTACTTTAGATTGGCCATGTCGCAGTTGTAAATGAGAACTTGTTCTCATCTGGCCTACCTGGTTAAATATAGGAGATATATATATCTATATGTGTGTGTGTGTGTGTGTGTGTGTGTATATGTAGATATAGCTCAGTGTTCACTTTTTTCTGACCAAAAGCATGTGGGTTATGAGTCAACCTGCAAGGGGTTATAAGTTCACCTATAGATCACGAATACACATATAGACACACACACACACACACTCATGAGTATATGTTCTCTGTAGCTGTTGACTTTGAATAATGAAAGAACAATTCTCTTCTTCCTCTTTTCAGTTTCGAGGAAACTTCTTCCTCCCATACCTGGAGAGGAGGGCACAGGAAGGGTAAGAACACTGTTCATCTAGTTCCCCAATCGCTCTCACACACACACACACACACACACACACACACACACACACACACACACACACACACACACACACTTCGGAGTCATCCCACCTCAAAAAGCACAAGAAAGAGATTTTAAGACACCGACTATCTCAGATTGTTTTGAAATAGTTTCTGTAGTTGGAAACCGATATGATTACCATTCCTGAAACATTATTTTGTTAAAAGAAAATTGAAGCTAATTGAGTGCACCCAAATTGCCCATTTAAAAAAAATATATATGTATATGACTCATAATCTTCAATAAATATAGTGCCTAACATCCAATTTGGACCATAATTATTCCTAACAATGAGTAAGACATGAGGAATCCAATAAAAGTATCAAACCCCCCCCCCCCCCCCCCCCCCCGACACCAATCCCACCGCAACAACCAATATACAGTATCAGTTCTCTGTCTGACAAGTAATGCACTAATTTCTCTGAACAGGGGAAAATAAAAACATCAGCAGATTCCGATGGAATACATTACATAAGAGGAAGAAGTAATACTCCAAGCAACAACTCCATGCTACCTGCCAGACATAGAGAATTAATACTATATACTGGTTGTTGGGGTGGGGTGTGTGTGGAGGGTCCCATGGGTGGTCCATGGGTGGTCCATGGGTGGTCCATGGGTGGTTCATGGGTGGCATTTGATACATTTTATTGGGCGTCTTTATCATTGTTATGAACACTTGTGGTCCAAATCGGATGTTAGGTGCAATTCAATTCGCTATTATTACTCAGAGATCTAATTTATATTTAAACAAAATAATGTTACAGGAATGCTAATCTTACCTGTTGCTAACTGCTGAAACGGTTTCAGAACAATCTGAGATGGTGGATGACATGGTTTCTTGATATGACATGGAATGACCTGATCTGCCTCCTAGAATTTCTGTTGTAATATTACTCTACAAATAACAAGCTGTAACAAAAATGTGTCATACCCTAGCAACAAGACAAGCTTGATACAACAAAAACAACAAAGTTAACAAATGTCCCTTCTCGCCCCTTCGTCCCTTCTCTCCTCCCTTTGTCCCTCCCTTTGTCCTCCTCCAGTCTCGTCGCCCTCCCCCTCCCCCTCCCCCCCTTCCCGTACACAGCCCTGATGATGGTAGTGGTGTTGAGGAAGTTGTGATAGCTCTGTATGACTTCAATGGTCCTGAACCACATGACCTGACTATGACCAAAGGAGGAGAATACGTCATACTGGAGAAATGTGACATCAACTGGTACAAGGCCCGCAACATATACGGGTCAGTACGGTGTGTATGTGAGTGTGTGCTCACTGTAGCTTGGCCCCTGGTATATAATCGCTCAATGTAGCTTGGCCCCTGGTATATAATCTCTCACTGTAGCTTGGCCCCTGGTATATAATCTCTCACTGTAGCTTGGCCCCTGGTATATAATCTCTCACTGTAGCTTGGCCCCTGGTATATAATCTCTCACTGTAGCTTGGCCCCTGGTATATAATCTCTCACTGTAGCTTGGCCCCTGGTATATAATCTCTCACTGTAGCTTGGCCCCTGGTATAATCTTGGTCTTTTGGACTCTCACATTGCACATCTTTGTCGCTTCTTCTTCTATGGCTGGCCCGCAACTATTGAGTTTGTTTGTTTGTTGACATGCAGGAAGGAGGGCTACATCCCCAGCAACTACGTGACAGATAAAAAATTGGGGAACCTGGAACAGTATGCGTGAGTAAAGTGCCGCGAGGTACAGAAACACTGTTTACATTGTTTTTACATCAGCGCAAGGGTAGATGCTAAGAGGGATCCTTGGGACGTCCATACCCATACCCCTAACCATAACCTTCTTTAAATGTAACCTTTAGTAACCATCACCACCAACATTGCGAGACAAACATTTTAGCATCCACCCCCCCTCTCTCTTTTTTTTTTAAGAGTTATTTTCATGCAATTCTACACATTTTGTCATTTTATAACTTATTTCTATAAATTCTCCATATTTTTTTTAGGATGGAGAGAAATGTTTGCACATTTTTATATATCTGAGACTGACTGACAATTTAATCGCTTCCCCCGGTCGGTAATTCAATCACGATGACTAAGTTTAGATAGTCTAGTGGCCAGCTATTTTATTTAACCAGGTCGGCCAGTTGAGAACAAGTTCTCATTTACAACGGCGACCTGGCCAAGATAAAGCAAAGTGACACAAACAACAACACAGAGTTACACATGGGATAAACAAACATACAGTCAATAACACAATAGAAAAAGTCACATGCTTGTGATCATCTATCGACAGCTGTTTGCTAGTCAGCTAAATAAGATGATTAATTAGTCATATATCATATATGTCATATATATCTGACATGTATTTAATGCTGCGTTCACAACAACTGGGAACTCGGAAATCTCTGACTGCCGACTTCAGTGCATTCAAGGCAACTTGGGAACTCGGGGGGTGGGGGGGGGGGGTGTAACTAGCTCTGACTGGGCAAAAAATAATAACTTGGAATTCCAAGTCGGGAACTCGGGCGCTCTTTCTTAAACTCAAACTTTTCAGACCTGACTATTACTGACGTCATGATTTGTCCTCTGTTTTTTTTTCTTCATCATAGATCCAAGTTGTCTTGAAAGCATCAATATCACCACTAATGAGATGGGTGTGCTTGATGCATGTCACGTCAAAGATTTTCAAAGGGGGCGTGGTCAATAGTGCTATAATAGTAATAATAATGATAATAATAGTAATAATAATAATAATAATAATAATAGTAATAATAATAATAATAGTAATAATAATAATAATAATAATAATAATAATAATAATAATAATAATAGTAATATAATAATAATAATAATAATAATAATAATAATAATAATAATAATAATAATAATAATAATAATAATAGTAATAATAAATAAATAATAATAATAGTAATAATAATAGTAATAATAATAATAGTAATAATAATAATAATAATAATAATAATAATAATAATAGTAATAATAGTAATAGTAATAATAATAATAATAATAGTAATAATAATAATAATAGTAATAATAATAATAATAATAATAATAATAATATAAGTAATAATATAATGTAATAATAATATAATGTAATAATAATAATAATAATAGTAATAATAATAATTGTAATAATAATAATAATAATAATAATAGTAATAATAATAGTAATAATAGTAATAGTAATAATAATAATAATAATAATATAATTAATAATATAATTGTAATAATAATAATAATAGTAATAATAGTAATAATAGTAATAATAATAGTAATAATAATAGTAATAATAGTAATAATAGTAATAATAATAGTAATAATAATAGTAATAATAGTAATAATAGTAATAATAATAGTAATAATAATAGTAATAATAGTAATAATAGTATAATAATAGTAATAATAATAGTAATAATAGTAATAATAGTAATAATAGTAATAATAGTAATAATAGTAATAATAGTAATAATAATAATCTCTGCTGTCACATCGAACCTGGATTGATATTTTGGTTTTTAATTCAGACAATAGTATTGCTGAATCCAGCTTCACACAGATATGAGCTGGCGAAGGTTACCATGAGTTTTAACTGCTCTGAGCGGGATGGCACAGTATTCCCTTTGAGTCAGGAACCAAAACTTCTCCGTCTCTTGAATATGTTGTGTGCCGGACAGCTTTAATGGCCGAACTTGATATTTGCACTTACAATTCAAGCTCAATGGTCTAGTGTGGCCTTTTCCCACGGTCTAAGGACTATATATTTTAGATTTCTTTCATTTTCATTTAGATTTTTAACGTTAACCACATTACAAAGACAATGTAATTGTTATTGTTTTTTTCTTGATATCAAGCGAATGGGAATTGCTGGCATAGATGGCTTGACAGAAAGAAGGGGAATGTTAATCTTTTGTTTGCCAACATCCAGATGACTCTGTATGTCAGAGCGACTTATAGAATTGGTCAATAGGCGTCATAATTACCTGCAGAAATCTGACCTTCAGCTGTTGTACATATACCTCGTAAAACAAATATATGTTTTTAATCACTTTGAAGTGACACAAATGACAAATGAAACTTTCAGCTTTGCATTTCGACACTCTTTCTCACCTGTTGCTGGCAGGTGTTTAAAATCGAGCACCCAGCCATGCAATCTCCATAGACAGACATTAGCAGTAGAATGACCTGATTTAAGAGCTCAGTGACTTTCAACGTGGCACCGTCATAGGATGCCACCTTTCCAAAAAAAGTCAGTTGGTCAAATTTCTGCCCTGCTAGAGCTGCCCCGGTCCACTGTAAATGCTGTTATTGTGAAGTGGAAATGTCTAGGAGCAACAACGGCTCAGCTGAGAAGTGGTAGGCCACAGAAGCTCACAGAACGGGACCGCAGAGTGCTGAAGCGTATAAATATCGTCTGTCCTCGGTTGTAACCCTCACTACTGAGTTCCAAACTGCCTCTGGAAGCAACGTCAGCACAAGAACTGTTCATCGGGAGCTTCCTGCAATGGGTTTCCATGGCCGAGCAGCCGCACACAAGCCTAACATTACCATGTACAATGCCAAGCGTTGGCTGGAGTGGTGTAAAGCTCACCGCTATTGGACTCTGGAGCAGTGGAAACGTATTCTTAGCAGTGATGAATCGCGCTTCACCATCTGGCAGTCCGACGGACAAATCTGGGTTTTGCGGATGCCAGGCGAACACTACCTGCCCCAATACATAGTGCCAACTGTAAAGTTTGGAGGAGGAATAATGGTCTTGGGCTGTTTTTCATGGTTCGGGCCCCTTAGTTCCAGTGAAGGGAAATCTTAACGCTACAGCATACAATGGCATTCTAGACTATTCTGGGCTTCCAACGTTGTGGCAACAGTTTGGGGAAGGCTCTTTCCTGTTTCAGCATGACAATGCCCCAGTGCACAAAGTGAGGTCCATACAAAAATGGTTTGTCGAGATCAGGAAGAACTTGACTGAGCCCGTGACATTGAGAGCCTCAACCCATCGAACACACTGTAAAGTCTCCTTCCAGACTCACATCAAACATCTCCAATCCAAAGTTAAATCTAGAATTGGCTTCCTATTTTGCAACAAAGCATCCTTCACTCCTGCTGACAAACATACCCTTGTAAAACTGACCATCCTACCGATCCTCGACTTTGGCGATGTCATTTATAAAATAGCCTCCAATACCTTACTCAATAAATTGGATGCAGTCTATCACAGTGCCATCCGTTTTGTCACCAAAGCCCCATATACTACCCAGCACTGCGACCTGTACGCTCTCGTTGGCTGGCCCTCGCTTCATACTCGTCACCAAACCCACTGGCTCCAGGTCATCTACAAGACCCTGCTAAGTAAAGTCCCCCCTTATCTCAGCTCGCTGGTCACCATAGCAGCACCCCACCCGTAGCACGTGCTCCAGCAGGTATATCTCTCTTGTCACCCCCAAAACCAATTCATCCTTTGGCCGCCTCTCCTTCCAGTTCTCTGCTGCCAATGACTGGAACGAACTACAACAATCTCTGAAACTGGAAACACTTATCTCCCTCACTAGCTTTAAGTACCAGCTGTCAGAGCAGCTCACAGATTACTGCACCTGTACATAGCCCACCTATAATTTAGCCCAAACAACTACCTCTTCCCCCACTGTATTTATTTATTTTGCTCCTTTGCACCCCATTATTTTTATTTCTACTTTGCACATTCTTCTACTGCAAATCTACCATTCCAGTGTTTTACTTGCTATATTGTATTTACTTCGCCACCATGGCCTTTATTTTGCCTTTACCTCCCTTCTCACTTCATTTGCTCACATTATATATAGACTTGTTTAGACTGTATTATTGACTGTATGTTTGTTTTACTCCATGTGTAACTCTGTGTCGTTGTATCTGTCGAACTGCTTTGCTTGATCTTGGCCAGGTCGCAATTGTAAATGAGAACTGGTTCTCAACTTGCCTACCTGGTTAAATAAATATGCTTTTTTGGGGTGGGGGGGAGGGGCTTGAATTGGAACGCCGACTGCGAGCCTTACTGTGAGCCTTATAGCCTCACTAATGCTCTTGTGGTTGAATGGAAGAAAGTCCCCTCAAATGTTCCATAGTTTTAGTGGAAAGACTTCCCTGAAGAGTGTCTACAAACTATTGGATGTTTTTTTTGTGTGTGTATATTAAACAATTTTAATGTTGAGATTTTAGTCTGGCTTTAAGTGTTATATGACATTGCAGTGTGAACTAATGGATTAGTGTTGTGTGTTTCAGCTGGTACAGTAAACATGTCAATCGGAACAAAGCTGAGGAACTACTGCGGACAGAGGCGAGTAAAACAGACCCTCCTGTAGGTCTGGGTGTGTTTACTGTGTGTTTACTGTGTGTGCAGTGTGTGTTTACTGTGTGTGGGTGTGTTTACTGTGTGTGTACTGTCTGTGGTGTGTGTCGGTGTAGGGTGTGTGTACTGTTTGTGGTGTGTGTGTGTGTGTGTGTACTGTCTGTGGTGTGTGTACTGTCTGTGTAACTCTGTCTCCCTGTACAGGATAAAGAGGGAGGGTTCATGGTAAGAGACTCCAGTAAGCCAGGCGCCTACACCGTCTCCCTGTACACCAAGTCAGCAGGGTAAGCATCATCCTAGTTCATAATGTTAGAATACTTGTGTCAGTAAAACATAATTCGAACGTTGTATAAATGTTGTGTGAACGTCATAGGGAGGGAGGTGCAGCTATCAGGCATTACCACATCAAGGAGACCTCAGGCTGCCCCAGACAGTTCTACCTGGCTGAGAAACACCTGTTCACCTTGATACCTGACCTCATCGAGTACCACAACCACAACGCTGCAGGTAGAGCACACACACACACAATAAACATGTATTCACATGGGATACACACACTCTTTCACTTCAATTCAAGGCTCTTTATTGGCATGGGAAACATATGTTAACATTGCCAGAGACTCTCTCACTCTCGCCCCTCTCTCTTGCGCCTCCTCTCTTTCTCTCGCCCTTTTATCTCCTCTCTCTCAGGTCTGGTAGCCAGGTTGAGGTATCCAGTAGGGAAGGAGAGATCTGCTCCATCCACAGCCGGCTTCAGCTACGGTGAGATTCTACACTACTCTACCCTGTTCTACTCTTCTCTATTCTATTCTACTCTACTCTACTCTACCCTGTTCTACTCTTCTCTACTCTATTCTACTCTACCCTGTTCTACTCTTCTCTACCCTGTCCTACTCTACTCTACCCTGTTCTACTCTATTCTACACTACTCTACCCTGTTCTACTCTACTCTACCCTGTCCTACCCTACTCTACTGTACCCTATCCTGTCCTACTCTACTCTACCCTGTCCTACTCTACCCTACTCTACCCTATTCTACTCTACACTGTTCTACCCTACTCTACCCTGTCCTACTCTACTCTATTCTATTCTACTCTACTCTACTCCATACAGAGAAGTGGGAGATCAACCCTTGTGAGCTGACCTTCATGAAGGAGCTGGGTTGTGGTCAGTTTGGGGTGGTGCGGCTGGGGAAGTGGAGAGCTCAACACAAAGTAGCCATCAAGGCTATCAGAGAGGGTGCCATGTACGAAGAAGACTTCATAGAGGAAGCCAAGGTTATGATGTGAGTACAATACATCCCACACAGGACACATCGATAGACGAATAGATGGATGGACACGGGCTGACAGACAGCACACATCGATAGACGAATAGATAGATGGATGGACACGGGCTGACAGACAGCACACATCGATAGATGAATAGATGGATGGATAGATGGACACACACACACATTCTAATGTTTTGTAACCATGAGATCCGTGTGTGTGTGTGTGTGTGTGTGTGTGTGTGTGTGTGTGTGTGTGTGTGTGTGTGTGTGTGTCTCAGGCGTCTCACCCATCCTAAGCTGGTGCAGCTATATGGAGTGTGTACCCACCAGAAGCCCATCTACATTGTGACTGAGTTCATGGGACTGGGATGTCTGCTCAATTACGTCAGGTAATTTTAATAATAAGCCCAACGTCATAGATCTATGCTCAGAAACATGTTGCGGAACGCTTCTTTAATTTTTCAATGTTAAAAAAATATATATTTTTTTTTCTTCCCCCAATCAGAATAGCATACTGCAGGGCTGTTCTAGGCAGGTTAACCAAAAGGTTGCTGGTTCGAATCCCCGATCTGCCAATGTACCCTTAACCCTAATTTGCTCTTGTAAGTCTCTCTGGATAAGAACGTCTGCTACATGACTAAAGTGTAACGTAAAAGACACCCTCCTGTAGGTTTTAACTCCAACCCTGTTCCTGGAGAGATACCCTCTAACCTGGCATACATACGTTTCAGCCATCTTGTTTTTTGTTTATTCACTTCAGGCAGCGTCGGGACACCCTCAGCCTGGGGTCCTTACTGAGTATCTGTCAGGACGTCTCAGAGGGGATGGAACACCTGGAGGCACACGGCTTCATACACAGAGACCTGGTGAGTCTATCAGCCAATAGGATCATAGTATACAGACACCTAGCCAATAGGGAGTTAGTTAGTGAGCCGTTCTGCCAATAGGCACAGATCTGTTTAGAATAACAGACCATCTCTGTCTCTCTCTCTCTCTAGGCAGCGAGGAACTGTCTGGTGAACGATGCTCTGGTGGTGAAGGTATCAGATTTTGGAATGGCCAGGTACGTAACGGAATATCACACTCAACTCACACCAATCTGTATCCCTGTCTCTCTCTCTCTCTCTCCATCTCTCTCTCTCTCTCTCTGTTTCTCTCCATCTCTCCATCTCTCTCTCTCTGTTTCTCTCCATCTCTCTCTCTCTGTTTCTCTCCATCTCTCTCTCTCTCTCTGTTTCTCTCTCTCTGTTTCTCTCTCTCTGTGTCTCTCTCTCTCTCTGTCTCTCTCTCTCTGTCTCTCTCTGTTTCTGTCTCTCTCTGTTTCTCTCTCTCTGTTCTCTCTCTCTGTTTCTCTCTCTCTCTGTTTCTCTCTCTCTGTTTCTCTCTCTCTGTTTCTCTCTCTCTGTTTCTCTCTCTCTGTTCTCTCTGTGTCTTTCTCTCTCTCTGTTTCTCTCTCTGTTTCTCTCTGTGTCTCTCTCTCTCACGGGTCATGTTGAGGGGTGGGGGGGGGGGGGGGGGGGGGGGAGTGGCCTCATCACGGGTCATGTTGAGGGGCGGGGGGGGGGGGGGGGTGGCCTCATCACGGGTCATGTTGAGGGGCGGGGGGGGGGGGGGGGGGGGCTCATCACAGGTCATGTTGAGGGGTGGGGGGGAGTGACCTGGTCATATGGGTCACTCTCTCCCTCCTTTTTGTGTGTGTGTGTGTTAGGTATGTACTAGATGACCAGTACACTAGTTCATCGGGAGCTAAGTTCCCAGTCAAGTGGTCTCCTCCTGAAGTCTTCAACTTCTGCAAGTACAGCAGCAAGTCGGACGTCTGGTCCTTCGGTAGGTGGTTACTGTGTGTGTGTTTGTGAGGACGGTCTATTGATGTGTGTTTGTGAGGACGGTCTATTGATGTGTGTGTGTGAGGACGGTCTGTTGATGTGTGTGTGTGTGTGAGGACGGTCTATTGATGTGTGTGTGTGAGGACGGTCTGTTGATGTGTGTGTGTGAGGACGGTCTGGTGATGTGTGTGTGTGAGGACGGTCTGTTGATGTGTGTTTGTGAGGACGGTCTGTTGATGTGTGTGTGTGTCAGGTGTGTTGATGTGGGAGGTGTTTACAGAGGGGAAGATGCCATTTGAACACAACCCTAACCATAAGGTAGTGATGATGGTGTTAGAAGGACATCGCCTCTACAGACCCAAGAAGGCCACGCCCAACATCTATGACATCATGCTGCGCTGCTGGCACGAGGTACATCATACACTTCCTGCTTTCCTACTTCCTACTTCCTACTTCCTGCTTTCCTGCTTCCTACTTCCTACTTCCTACTTCCTACTTCCTACTTCCTACTTCCCTGCTTTCCTGCTTCCTGCTTCCTACTTCCTACTTCCTACTTCCTACTTCCTACTTCCTGCTTTCCTACTTCCTACTTCCTACTTTGTGAATGTTTTGAGGCAGAAGATACAGTACAAACAAATGTAAAGTGTTGGTCCTTCTATCATGAGCTGAAATAAAATAAATACTGTAAATATTCAATGTGCATAAAAAGCTTATTTCTCTCATATTTTGTGCACAGATTTGTTTACATCCCTGTTAGTGAGCATTTCTCCTTTTGTCAAGATGATCCATCCACCTAACAGGTGTGGCATATCAAGACGATGATTAAACAGCATGATCATTACACAGGTGCACCTCGTGCTGGGGGACACCGTTTTTAGGGAGCATGTAACTGGCATAAGTGACTGCAGGAATGGCCACCCGAGCTTTTGTCAAGACAATTTTTGTTAATTTCTCTACCTTAAGCTGCCTCCAACGTTGTTTTAGAGAATTTGGCAGTACATTCATCTGGCCTCACAACCGCAGACCACGTATATGGCGTCGTGTGGCGGGCGGTTTGCTGATTGGGCAGGCACAATCTACGGACAAACGAAAACAATTGCATTTTATCGACGCCAATTTGAATGCACAGAGAAACCGCGATGAGATCCTGAGGCCCATTGTTGTGCCATTCATCCACCGCCATCACCTCATGTTTCATCATGATAATGCACAGCACAATGTCGCAACGATCTGGCCCGCATCCTCACCAGACATGTCACCTGTTGAGCATGTTTGGGAAGCTCTGGATCGATGTGTACAACAGCTTGTTCCAGTTCCTGCCAATATCCAGCAACTTCACACAGCCATTGAAGAGGAGTGGGACAACATTCCACAGTCCACAATCAACAGCCTGATCAACTCTATGTGAAGGAGATGTGTCACGCTGCATGAGGCAAATGGTGGTCACATCAGATACAGACTGGTTTTCTGATCCACACCTTTATTTAGGTATCTGTGATGAACAGTTGAATGTCTGTATTCCCAGTCATGTGAAATCCATAGATTTAGGACCTAATTTATTTATTTCAATTGACTGAATTGTAACTGTTGTAACTCTCTCTCCCCCTCTCTCTCTCTCTCTCTCTCTCCCCCTCTCTTCTCTCTCTCTCTCTCTCTCCCTCTCCCCCTCTCTCCTCTCGCCTGCTCTCACTCTCCCTCTCCCCCTCTCTCCTCTCGCTCGCTCTCTCTCTCCCTCTCCTCTCGCTCGCTCTCTCTCTCCCCTCTCCCCCCTCCTCTCGCTCGCTCTCTCTCCCCCTCTTCCTCTCCCCCCCTCTCTCCCTCTCCCCCCTCTCTCCCTCTCCCCCCCTCTCTCCCTCTCCCCCCCTCTCTCGCTCTCGCCCTCTCTTCGCCCCCTCTCGTCTCGCCCCTCTCTCGCTCTCGCCCCTCTCTCGCTCTCGCCCCCCTCTCTCGCTCTTCGCCCCCTCGCTCGCTCTCGCCCCCTCGCTCGCTCTCGCTCGCTCTCGCCCCTCGCTCGCTCTCGCCCCCCTCGCTCGCTCTCGCCCCTCGCTCGCTCTCGCCCCCCCTCGCTCGCTCTCGCCCCCAACGTCTCTCTCCCCCCAACGTCTCTCTCCCCCCAACGTCTCTCTCCCCCCAACGTCTCTCTCCCCCAACGTCTCTCTCCCCCCAACGTCTCTCTCCCCCCAACGTCTCTCTCTCCCCCCAACGTCTCTCTCTCCCCCCCCAACGTCTCTCTCTCCCCCCCCCAACGTCTCTCTCTCCCCCCCCCAACGTCTCTCTCTCCCCCCCCCAACGTCTCTCTCTCCCCCCCCCCCAACGTCTCTCTCCCCCCCCCCCAACGTCTCTCTCTCCTCCCCCCAACGTCTCTCTCTCCCTCCCCCCAACGTCTCTCTCTCCCTCCCCCCAACGTCTCCTCTCTCCCTCCCCCCAACGTCTCTCTCTCCCTCCCCCAACGTCTCTCTCTCCCTCCCCCCAACGTCTCTCTCTCCCTCCCCCCAACGTCTCTCTCTCCCTCCCCCCAACGTCTCTCTCTCTCTCCCCCCCAACGTCTCTCTCTCTCTCTCCCCCCCAACGTCTCTCTCTCTCTCTCCCCCCCAACGTCTCTCTCTCTCTCCCCCCCAACGTCTCTCTCTCTCTCCCCCCCAACGTCTCTCTCTCTCTCCCCCCCAACGTCTCTCTCTCTCTCCCCCCCAACGTCTCTCTCTCTCTCTCCCCCCCAACGTCTCGCTCTCTCTCCCCCCCAACGTCTCTCTCTCTCTCCCCCCCAACGTCTCTCCTCTCTCGCTCTCTCCCTTCTAGAGAGCAGAAGAGAGACCATCGTTTTCTCAGATCTCCATCTTGATCTCCGACGCTGTAGAAGTGGATGGGTCCTCCTCTGTCTGAGCCCACCAATCAAATCCTCTCCTCTGCCTGAACCCACCAATCAGATCCTCTCCTCTGCCTGAACCCATCAATCAGATCTTCGCCTCCGCCTGAACCCACCAATCAAATCGCAACCACCAGTCGGATCTCCTCAGATCCAGTGTTGGAGGACTGCAAACGTTCCGCTCTCTGTACTGATGGACGATTATGGTGGAGTTTGTTAGACAGGAAGTTTTCGTCCAATATATATATACCCTATACTGTTTCACCACTTCTATCCTGTCTTTTTTATTTTATTTTTATTTCACCTTTATTTAACCAGGTAGGCAAGTTGAGAACAAGTTCTCATTTACAATTGCGACCTGGCCAAGATAAAGCAAAGCAGTTCGACACAAACAACAACACAGAGGTACACATGGAATAAAACAAACATACAGTCAATAATACAGTATAAACAAGTCTATATATAATGTGAGCAAATGAGGTGAGAAGGGAGGTAAAGGCAAAAAAAAGGCCATGGTGGCAAAGTAAATACAATATAGCAAGTAAAACACTGGAATGGTAGTTTTGCAATGCAAGAATGTGCAAAGTAGAAGAAGAAAAAAATGGGGTGCAAAGGAGCAAAATAAATTAAATACAGTTGGGAAAGAGGTAGTTGTTTGGGCTAAATTATAGGTGGGCTATGTACAGGTGCAGTAATCTGTGAGCTGCTCTGACAGTGAGGGAGCTAGTGAGGGAGATAAGTGTTTCCAGTTTCAGAGATTTTTGTAGTTCGTTCCAGTCATTGGTAGCAGAGAACTGGAAGGAGAGGCGGCCAAAGAAATAATTGGTTTTGGGGGTGACCAGAGATATATCTGCTGGAGCGCGTGCTACAGGTGGGAAATGCTATGGTGACCAGCAAGCTGAGATAAGGGGGGACTTTACCTAGCAGGGTCTTGTAGATGACATGGAGCCAGTGGGTTTGGCGACGAGTATGAAGCGAGGGCCAGCCAACGAAAGCGTACAGGTCGCAATGGTGGGTAGTATATGGGGCTTTGGTGACAAAATGGATTGCACTGTGATAGACTGCATCCAATTTGTTGAGTAGGGTATTGGAGGCTATTTTGTAAATGACATCGCCAAAGTCGAGGATCGGTAGGATGGTCAGTTTACAAGGGTATGTTTGGCAGCATGAGTGAAGGATGCTTTGTTGCGAAATAGGAAGCCAATTCTAGATTTAACTTTGGATTGGAGATGTTTGATATGGGTCTGGAAGGAGAGTTTACAGTCTAACCAGACACCTAAGTATTTGTAGTTGTTCACATATTCTAAGTCAGAGCCGTCCAGAGTAGTGATGTTGGACAGGCGGGTAGGTGCAGGTAGCGATCGTTTGAAGAGCATGCATTTAGTTTTACTTGTATTTAAGAGCAATTGGAGGCCACGGAAGGAGAGTTGTATGGCATTGAAGCTTGCCTGGAGGGTTGTTAAGTGTCCAAAGAAGGGCCAGAAGTATACAGAATGGTGTCGTCTGCGTAGAGGTGGATCAGAGACTCGCCAGCAGCAAGAGCGACCTCATTGATGTATACAGAGAAGAGAGTCTGTCCAAGAATTGAACCCTGTGGCACCCCCATAGACTGCCAGAGGTCCGGACAGCAGACCCTCCGATTTGACACACTGAACTCTATCAGAGAAGTAGTTGGTGAACCAGGCGAGGCAATCATTTGAGAAACCAAGGCTGTCGAGTCTGACGATGAGGATGTGGTGATTGACAGAGTCGAAAGCCTTGGCCAGATCAATGAATACGGCTGCACAGTAATGTTTCTTATCGATGGCGGTTAAGATATCGTTTAGGACCTTGAGCGTGGCTGAGGTGCACCCATGACCAGCTCTGAAACCAGATTGCATAGCAGAGAAGGTATGGTGAGATTCGAAATGGTCGGTAATCTGTTTGTTGACTTGGCTTTCGAAGACCTTAGAAAGGCATGGTAGGATAGATATAGGTCTGTAGCAGTTTGGGTCAAGAGTGTCCCCCCCTTTGAAGAGGGGGATGACCGCAGCTGCTTTCCAATCTTTGGGAATCTCAGATGACACGAAAGAGAGGTTGAACAGGCTAGTAATAGGGGTGGCAACAATTTCGGCAGATAAATTTTAGAAAGAAAGGGTCCCGATTGTCTAGCCCGGCTGATTTGTAGGGGTCCAGATTTTGCAGCTCTTTCAGAACATCAGCTGAACGGATTTGGGAGAAGGAGAAATGGGGAAGGCTTGGGCGAGTTGCTGTTGGGGGTGCAGTGCTGTTGACCGGGGTAGGAGTAGCCAGGTGGAAAGCATGGCCAGCTGTAGAAAAATGCTTATTGAAATTCTCAATTATGGTGGATTTATCAGTGGTGACATTGTTTCCTATCTTCAGTGCAGTGGGCAGCTGGGAGGAGGTGTTCTTATTCTCCATGGACTTTACATTGTCCCAGAACTTTTTTGAGTTAGTGTTGCAGGAAGCAAATTTCTGCTTGAAGAAGCTAGCCTTGGCTTTTCTAACTGCCTGTGTATAATGGTTTCTAGCTTCCCTGAACAGCTGCATATCACGGGGGCTGTTCGATGCTAATGCAGAACACCATAGGATGTTTTTGTGTTGGTTAAGGGCAGTCAGGTCTGGGGAGAACCAAGGGCTATATCTGTTCCTGGTTCAAAATTTCTTGAATGGGGCATGTTTATTTAAGATGGTTAGGAAGGCATTTTAAGAAAATATCCAGGCATCCTCTACTGACGGGATGAGATCAATATCCTTCCAGGATACCCCGGCCAGGTCGATTAGAAAGGCCTGCTCGCTGAAGTGTTTCAGGGAGCGTTTTACAGTGATGAGTGGAGGTCGTTTGACCGCTGACCCATGACGGATGCAGGCAATGAGGCAGTGATCGCTGAGATCTTGGTTGAAGACAGCAGAGGTGTATTTAGAGGGCAAGTTGGTTAGGATGATATCTATAAGGGTGCCTGTGTTTAAGGCTTTGGGGAGGTACCTGGTAGGTTCATTGATAATTTGTGTGAGATTGAGGGCATCAAGTTTAGATTGTAGGATGGCTGGGGTGTTATGCATGTTCCAGTTTAGGTCGCCTAGCAGCACGAGCTCTGAAGATAGATGGGGGGCAATCAGTTCACATATGGTGTCCAGAGCACAGCTGGGGGCAGAGGGTGGTCTCTAGCAGGCGGCAACGGTGAGAGACTTGTTTTTAGAGAGGTGGATTTTTTAAAGTAGAAGTTCAAATTGTTTGGGTACAGACCTGGATAGTAGGACAGAACTCTGCAGGCTATCTTTGCAGTAGATTGCAACACCGCCCCCTTTGGCAGTTCTATCTTGTCTGAAAATGTTGTAGTTTGGAATTAAAATGTCTGAATTTTTGGTGGTCTTCCTAAGCCAGGATTCAGACACAGCTAGAACATCCGGGTTGGCAGAGTGTGCTAAAGCAGTGAATAGAACAAACTTAGGAAGGGGGCTTCTAATGTTAACATGCATGAAACCAAGGCTATTACGGTTACAGAAGTCGTCAAAAGAGAGCGCCTGGGGAATAGGAGTGGAGCTAGGCACTGCAGGGCCTGGATTCACCTCTACATCGCCAGAGGAACATAGGAGGAGTAGAATAAGGGTGCGGCTAAAAGCAATAAGAATTTGTCGTCTGGAACAGAGAGTAAAAGGAGGTGATAAAATAGCATCAGGGTATAATGTACAGACAAAGGTATGGTAGGATGTGAATACAGTGGAGGTAAACCTAGGTATTGAGTGATGAAGAGAGAGATATTGTCTCTAGAAACATCATTGAAACCAGGAGATGTCATTGCATGTGTGGGTGGTGGAACTAATAGGTTGGATAAGGTATAGTGAGCAGGACTAGAGGCTCTACAGTGAAATAAGCCAATAAACACTAACCAGAACAGCAATGGACAAGACATATTGACATTAAGGAGAGGCATGCTTAGTCGAGTGATCAAAAGGGTCCAGTGAGTGGAGAGGTTGGTTGGGGGTCACGGCGATTTAGACAGCTAGCCAGGCCATCGGTAGCAAGCTAGCATAGGATGGAGGTCTGTTATTAGCCACCTCTTGCATTCCGTCAGTAGATTAGTGGGGTTCCGTGTGGTAGAGGGGATTAATCCAAATCACACAACAACAACAAAAATAAAAACAATAGATATAGTTATAGAGGCCCAAGAAGAAAACATAATAATAATAATAAAAATAAATAAATTGTCCGATTGTCTATTCAGATAGCAGCCGATAAGACAGCTAACGGTTAGCAGGCCGCAGATGGGCGTTCAGGTAACGTTGCGACGGAGGAGCCAGCCGGATAACTCCTTCGGGTAGATAACGTTGGCAGTCCAGTTGTGAAGGCCCGGTGGGGCTCCGCGTAGGCAGCAAAACGGGTCCGGATAGGTGACTACAGCCCAGGAGTGATTGATGGAACTCAGGAGTGATTGACGGAGCTGGCTAGCTCTGGAATAATTGATGTTTGCTCCGGAATCGACAAAAGCCGATAGCAGCTAGCTAGCTGTGAGATCCAGGTATGAATGTCCAGAGAGCGGTTGAAATCCAGGGACATGGAGAGAAAAATTGGTCTGGTATGTTCCGTTCCGAGCCGCGCTGCGCCGTACAAAACTGGCAATAGATTTTCGAGCTAAAGGATAGCTGATGACCACAAACCGTGGTTAGCTGAATACTAACGATTTGCCAGTAAAGAAGCTAACTAGCTTCTGAACTAGCTTCCGATTAGCTTCTGGATTAGCTTCTTGGCTAGCTCCTGGCTAGCTTCTGGCTAGTTTCTGGCTAGCTTCTTGGAGTTTCTGGCTAGCTTCTTGGAGGATTACAGATTTGAGGTAAATAATACTTTTTTATAAATATAAATTGGTGAGGCGGGTTGCAGGAGAGTGTTTTGAAGATGAGTTGATGGAAAATTGTAAAAATGTATGTGAAAAAAAATTGTGTGTGTGTGTATATATATATCTATATATATATATATATATATATATATATATATATATAGGACAAGACGAGGACAAAAGACGTCTGAACTGCTATGCCATCTTGGTCTGACAGGAAACTGGACAGTCTTCTCAAAACGTATATGTTTTATCCCCCCCCCCTCCCTTTCTCCTCAGAACAGCTTCAATTTCCTGAATTCTGAGTGTTCTAAACACTAAGAACACCTTCCTAATATGGAGTTGCACCTCCCCCTTTTCTCCTCAGAACAGCCTCAATTCGCTGAATTCTGAGTGTTCTAAACATTAAGAACACCTTCCTAATATGGAGTTGCACCTCCCCCTTTTCTCCTCAGAACAGCCTCAATTCGTCGGGGACTCTACAAGGTGTCGAAAGCGTTCCACAGGGATGCTGGTCCACGGTTGTGTCAAGTTGGCTGGATGTTCTTTGGGTGGCGGACCATTCTTGATACACAAGGGAAACTGTAGAGCATGAAAAAACCAGCAGCGTTGGAAGTTCTTGACACAAACCGGTGCACCTGGCACCTACTACCCTACCCCGTTCAAAGGCACTTAAACATTTTGCATTACCGATTTAACCTTTGAATGGCCCATACACAATCCATGTCAATTATCTCAAGGCTTACATTTTTTAAAATCTTAATCTCCTCCACTCCATCTATACTGATTTGAACTTGATTTAACAAGTGTCATCATAGCTTTTTGCCTGGTCAGTCTGTGATGGGGAGAGATCATTCAGATCCATCCATCTTCTCATCTTTCACATGTCCTCAAATCCAGCTGACTTGTACTGTGGACAGACGTTTTTATATTTATAAGGTTAATGTATGTTTTTAATAGAACTGCAGAAGGTTGAATGTAATTACAATAAAATGAATGACAATATAGCATTGTGTTCTGTGTCCATCATGTCAATAGGGAAACAATGGCAACAGACACGGTGTTGGTGTTCCAGACTCCAGATAGGTGTTCCAGACTCCAGATAGGTGTTCCAGACTCCAGATAGGTGTTCCAGACTCCAGATAGGTGTTCCAGACTCCAGATAGGGGTTCCAGACTCCAGATAGGGGTTCCAGACTCCAGATAGGCGTTCCAGACTCCAGATAGGCGTTCCAGACTCCAGATAGGCGTTCCAGACTCCAGATAGGCGTTCCAGACTCCAGATAGGCGTTGCAGACTCCAGATAGGCGTTGCAGACTCCAGATAGGCGTTGCAGACTCCAGATAGGCGTTGCAGACTCCAGATAGGCGTTGCAGACTCCAGATAGGCGTTGCAGACTCCAGATAGGCGTTGCAGACTCCAGATAGGCGTTGCAGACTCCAGATAGGCGTTGCAGACTCCAGATAGGCGTTGCAGACTCCAGATAGGCGTTGCAGACTCCAGATAGGCGTTGCAGACTCCAGATAGGCGTTGCAGACTCCAGATAGGCGTTGCAGACTCCAGATAGGCGTTGCAGACTCCAGGATAGGCGTTGCAGACTCCAGATAGGCGTTGCAGACTCCAGATAGGCGTTGCAGACTCCAGATAGGCGTTGCAGACTCCAGATAGGCGTTGCAGACTCCAGATAGGCGTTGCAGACTCCAGATAGGCGTTGCAGACTCCAGATAGGCGTTGCAGACTCCAGATAGGCGTTGCAGACTCCAGATAGGCGTTGCAGACTCCAGATAGGCGTTGCAGACTCCAGATAGGCGTTGCAGACTCCAGATAGGCGTTGCAGACTCCAGATAGGCGTTGCAGACTCCAGATAGGCGTTGCAGACTCCAGATAGGCGTTGCAGACTCCAGATAGGCGTTGCAGACTCCAGATAGGCGTTGCAGACTCCAGATAGGCGTTGCAGACTCCAGATAGGCGTTGCAGACTCCAGATAGGCGTTGCAGACTCCAGATAGGCGTTGCAGACTCCAGATAGGCGTTGCAGACTCCAGATAGGCGTTGCAGACTCCAGATAGGCGTTGCAGACTCCAGATAGGCGTTGCAGACTCCAGATAGGCGTTGCAGACTCCAGATAGGCGTTGCAGACTCCAGATAGGCGTTGCAGACTCCAGATAGGCGTTGCAGACTCGAGATAGGCGTTGCAGACTCCAGATAGGCATTGCAGACTCCAGATAGGCGTTGCAGACTCCAAAACAAAAGGCCAAATTTCCACTGGAGTTGCTTACCAAGAGAACAGTGAATGTTCCTGAGTGGCCTAGTTACAGTATTGACTTAAATTGGATTGGGCCTCCCAAGTGGAGCAGCGGCCTAAGGCACTGAGTCGCAGTGCTTGAGGTGTCACTACAGACCTGAGTTCGATCCTAGGCTGTGTCACAGCCGGTCGTGACTGGGAGACCCATGAGGCAGCGCACAATTAGCCCAGGGTCGTCCAGGTTAGGGGAGCGTTTGGCCTGCCAGGATTTCCTTGTCCCATCGTGCTCTGGCGACTCCTTGTGGCGGGCCCCATCGCCTGCAAGCTGACCTCGGTCACCAGCTGGACAGTGTTTCCCCAGATATGTTGGTGCTGCGGTCTTCCAGGTTAAGCGAGCAGTGTGTCAAGAAGCAGTGAGGCTTGGCAGGGTCGTGTTTCAGAGGACACATGGCTCTCGATCTTAGCCGTCTCCCGAGTCGGTAGGGGAGTTGCAGCGATGGGACAATACTGGATATCACAAAATTGGTGTGATTTTTTTTTTTTTTAAATCTATGGCAAGACTTAAATGGTTGTTTAGCGATGATCAACAACAGAGCTTGGAAGAATTTTCTGAAAAGTAATGTGCAAATATTGTACAACCCAGAAAGACCCACAGCTGTATTCGCTGCTAAAGGTGATTCTAACATGTATTGACTCAGGGGGTGTGAAAACTTATGTAATTTAGACATTTCTGTATTTCATGTTCAATAACTGTCTAAAAAACATGTTTTCACTTCGTCATTATGGGGTATTGTGTGTATGTAACAGTATAACTTTACACCGTCCCCTCGCCCATACCTGGGCGCGAACCAGGGACCCTCTGCACACATCAACAACAGTCACCCCTCGAAGCATCGTTACCCATCGCTCCAGCAAAAGCCGCGGCCCTTGCAGAGCAAAAGGGGGAACTACTACTTCAAGGTCTCAGAGCAAGTGACGTCACCGATTGAAACATGTAGATGGGTGGGAAATGAATGTAATCAAAATTTAAATTAGGCTGTAACAACAAAATGTGGTACAACAAAATGTGGTACAACGTCCTGTGAAGTGATGTGCTTTGTATTGTAGCCTGCGGTGTTATTTATGCATGACCGCCGCGATACATAAACCTCCGCCCTGCCGACCCAATGACTTAAGACACTCCGCGCCCAGTGCTCAGCCAGAAAACTCACACACACACAGAGGGAGAGGGAGAGGGAGAGGGAGAGGGAGAGGGAGAGGGAGAGGGAGAGGGAGAGGGAGAGGGAGAGAGAGAGAGAGAGAGAGAGAGAGAGAGAGAGAGAGAGAGAGAGAGAGAGAGAGAGAGAGAGAGAGAGAGAGAGAGAGAGAGAGAGAGAGAGAGAGAGAGAGAGCGCGTCCGTTCGTCTATGAGATGCTGTAAGGTGATTATTGTATCGGAGGCTCTGGGTGTAGGGCCGTCTCAAAGGTAAGACCAAGCAGCAGACATGATTATGGCGATGGCTTCTTAAACTCATTTTTGAACACTTGTTGATGTTTTTCAAAGCGTATGCTACGGTCTCATGTTTGAACAGAAAAGCGAACAGATGACCCTTTATTGATACTAGTCAGGCTATGTTGACGCGTGGTTCCTCTGTAGTCAGGCTATGTTGACGCGTGGTTCCTCTGTAGTCAGGCTATGTTGACGCGTGGTTCCTCTGTAGTCCGGCTATGTTGACGCGCGTTTCCTCCGTAGTCAGGCTATGTTGACGCGCGTTTCCTCCGTAGTCAGGCTATGTTGACGCGCGGTACCTCCGTAGTCAGGCTATGTTGACGCGCGGTACCTCCGTAGTCAGGCTATGTTGACGCGCGGTACCTCCGTAGTCAGGGTATGTTGACGCGCGGTACCTCAGTAGTCAGGCTATGTTGACGCGCGGTACCTCCGTAGTCAGGCTATGTTGACTCGTGGTATTCCGTAGCTCATGGTAAAGCATTGCAACTCCAAGAGAGTGGGTTTGATTC
>NC_034189.2:4196337-4211337 GCF_002021735.2 Oncorhynchus kisutch | reverse complement strand
CACGGTTACCACGGAATCCCGATCACACACAGCGTCCACGACAACCACTACTGCTCCGTTAACCCGCGCTTCGTTGCCATAGTAACGGAATGCTCCGGGGGCGGTGCTTTCTTGGTCCTCTCCATCCATCACGTACGTTACCGGAGAGAGACTATACGGACACGCCTCGGTGCCCCAAAAATTGATGATGCATGTTAGATCACAACGAGAGTTGAGTGGGGATTGGCAAAACAGATTTGGTTCATCCTTATTTATTTAACGAGGCAAGTCAGTTAAGAACAAATTCTTATTTACAATGACAGCCTAGGAACAATGGGTTTAACTACCTTATTCAGAGGCAGAACAACAGATTTTTACCTTGTCAGCTCTGGGATTTGATCTTGCAACCTTTCAGTTACTAGTCCAACGCTCTAACCACTAGGCTACGCTACCGCCAGTTAGTGGCCCAGCCAGTCCGTATAGCCTCTCCCAGCCAGGACATAAGGAGTCCTGCCCAGCCAGTTAGTTTATGGTTGTGGCTAGAAACTTCTTCAAGAATTTGTAAAACTTGTCTGCTGAAGTCGGGAGATTGTTAAGAATCATTCCGTTTTTATTGGACTACAAAAGCCTGTCACCCTGACCTGATATTAGCTCCACCAGCTAGCTACTTCCCTTTCCTTATTGACCTGATATTAGCTACACTATCTAGCTACTTCCCTTTCTCATTGCCCTGACATTAGCTACACTAGCTAGCTACTTCCAACCTTACTGGGCTGATATTAGCTACACTAGCTAGCTACTTCCCTTTCCTTATTGCCCTGACATTAGCTACACTAGCTAGCTACTTCCCTTTTTTATTGCCCTGACATTAGCTACACTAGCTAGCTACTTCCCTTTCCTTATTGACCTGATATTAGCTACACTAGCTAGCTACTTCCAACCTTACTGGGCTGATATTAGCTACACTAGCTAGCTACTTCCCTTTCCTTATTGACCTGATATTAGCTACACTATCTAGCTACTGTCCTCTTTACTGGGCTGATATTAGCTACACTAGCTAGCTACTTCCAACCTTACTGGGCTGATATTAGCTACACTAGCTAGCTACTTCCCTCTTTACTGAGCTGATATTAGCTACACTAGCTAGCTACTTCCAACCTTACTGGACTGATATTAGCTACACTATCTAGCTACTTCCCTCTTTACTGGGCTGATATTAGCTACACTAGCTAGCTACTTCCCTCAACAACCCTAATCGAATATTTAAAAAAGGATTACAATAATGAGATGTATCCACCAATCCAAAGAAAGGATAGGTTTAAGCTGGACAGCCCGCCTTACCGCGTTGTGGACAACAACTCCCATTCCATTGTTAGGGGCAGAGAGACACACATCTTGTCTGTATATCCATCATCTTTGGTATAGCCTCTCCCAAGTTACTGGGTGACCTCACTTCCTGTTTACGTATTTGCCTAGTTACACCACTTCCTCTTCCTGCTGTCAGATGATTTTTACTGGTCTGATTTGGTCGTGTGTATGTTAAATTATTGCTTGACAAGCCTAATGAATGCATTATACATCATGTTGTACGTTCACTATCTCTTTTTAAGCCATTATTTGTATCTCCCCTCTTCCTCCTCTTCTTTCCCCTGGCTTTCTTCTTCTCCCTTACCTCCTCTTGGTTCTCTCCAGACTGGTAAAGTAGACCCCCAACACCCCAGGGTGTGTGGTCACAGTGCCAGGGTGTTGGATGTCAAGTGGAACCCTTTTGATGATCACTGCATCGCCTCCTGCTCTGAAGACTGCACCGTCAGTACTACAGATATGCACGCATAGTAGTCATTAGTACACACTATACACTGATATAGATGCATAGTAGTCATTAGTACACACTATACACTGATATAGATGCATAGTAGTCATTAGTACACACTATACACTGATATAGATGCATAGTAGTCATTAGTACACACTATACACTGATATAGATGCATAGTAGTCATTAGTACACACTATACACTGATATAGATGCATAGTAGTCATTAGTACACACTATACACTGACATAGATGCATAGTAGTCATTAGAACACACTATACACTGATATAGATGCATAGTAGTCATTAGTACACACTATACACTGATATAGATGCATAGTAGTCATTAGTACACACTATACACTGATATAGATGCATAGTAGTCATTAGTACACACTATACCCTGATATAGATGCATAGTAGTCATTAGTACACACTATACACTGATATAGATGCATAGTAGTCATTAGTACACACTATACACTGATATAGATGCATAGTAGTCATTAGTACACACTATACACTGATATAGATGCATAGTAGTCATTAGTACACACTATACACTGATATAGATGCATAGTAGTCATTAGTACACACTATACACTGATATAGATGCATAGTAGTCATTAGTGCACACTATACACTGATATAGATGCATAGTAGTCATTAGTACACACTATACACTGATATAGATGCATAGTAGTCATTAGTACACACTATACACTGATATAGATGCATAGTAGTCATTAGTACACACTATACACTGATATAGATGCATAGTAGTCATTAGTACACACTATACACTGATATAGATGCATAGTAGTCATTAGTACACACTATACACTGATATAGATGCATAGTAGTCATTAGTACACACTATACACTGATATAGATGCATAGTAGTCATTAGTACACACTATACACTGATATAGATGCATAGTAGTCATTAGTACACACTATACACTGATATAGATGCATAGTAGTCATTAGTACACACTATACACTGATATAGATGCATAGTAGTCATTAGTACGTACTATATACAGATATGGATGCACAGTAGTCATTAGTACACACTATACACTGATATAGATGCATAGTAGTCATTAGTACACACTATACACTGATATAGATGCATAGTAGTCATTAGTACACACTATACACTGATATAGATGCACAGTAGTCATTAGTACACACTATACACAGATATACAACCGCAGTAGTTATTAGTACACACTTTACACAGATATACAACCGCAGTAGTCATTAGTACACACTATACACAGATATAGACGCACAGTAGTCGATAGTATACACTGATATACAACCACAGTAGTCGATAGTATACACTGATATACAGTAGTCGATAGTACACGCTGATATACAACCACAGTAGTCGATAGTACACGCTGATATACAACCACAGTAGTCGATAGTACACGCTGATATACAACCACAGTAGTCGATAGTACACACTGATATACAACCACAGTAGTCGATAGTACACGCTATACACTGATATACAACCACAGTAGTCGATAGTACACACTGATGTACAACCACAGTAGTCGATAGTACACGCTATACACTGATATACAACCACAGTAGTCGATACTACACGCTATACACAGATATAGATGCACAGTAGTCAATAGTACACGCTATACACTGATATACAACCACAGTAGTCGATAGTACACACTGATATACAACCACAGTAGTCGATAGTACATGCTGATATACAACCACAGTAGTCGATAGTACACGCTGATATACAACCACAGTAGTCGATAGTACACGCTGATATACAACCACAGTAGTCGATAGTACACGCTGATATACAACCACAGTAGTCGATAGTACACGCTGATATACAACCACAGTAGTCGATAGTACACACTGATATACAACCACAGTAGTCGATAGTACACGCTATACACTGATATACAACCACAGTAGTCGATAGTACACACTGATGTACAACCACCGTAGTCGATAGTACACGCTATACACTGATATACAACCACAGTAGTCGATAGTACACGCTGATATACAACCACAGTAGTCGATAGTACACGCTGATATACAACCACAGTAGTCGATAGTACACGCTGATATACAACCACAGTAGTCGATAGTACACGCTATACACTGATATACAACCACAGTAGTCGATAGTACACGCTGATATACAACCACAGTAGTCGATAGTACACGCTGATATACAACCACAGTAGTCGATAGTACACGCTGATATACAACCACAGTAGTCGATAGTACACGCTGATATACAACCACAGTAGTCGATAGTACACGCTGATATACAACCACAGTAGTCGATAGTACACGTTGATATACAACCACAGTAGTCGATAGTACACGCTGATATACAACCACAGTAGTCGATAGTACACGCTGATATACAACCACAGTAGTCGATAGTACACGTTGATATACAACCACAGTAGTCGATAGTACACGCTGATATACAACCACAGTAGTCGATAGTACACGCTATACACTGATATACAACCACAGTAGTCGATAGTACACGCTGATATACAACCACAGTAGTCGATAGTACACGCTATACACTGATATACAACCACAGTAGTCGATAGTACACGCTATACACTGATATACAACCACAGTAGTCGATAGTACACGCTATACACTGATATACAACCACAGTAGTCGATAGTACACGCTGATATACAACCACAGTAGTCGATAGTACACGCTATACACTGATATACAACCACAGTAGTCGATAGTACACGCTATACACTGATATACAACCACAGTAGTCGATAGTACACGCTATACACTGATATACAACCACAGTAGTCGATAGTACACGCTATACACTGATATACAACCACAGTAGTCGATAGTACACGCTGATATACAACCACAGTAGTCGATAGTACACGCTGATATACAACCACAGTAGTCGATAGTACACACTGATATACAACCACAGTAGTCGATAGTACACGCTGATATACAACCACAGTAGTCGATAGTACACGCTATACACTGATATACAACCACAGTAGTCGATAGTACACGCTATACACTGTTGACTCCTAATATGTCCACAGTGGATATGAACTCTGATATTTCAAAACATTCTTTGAAACTGTCTTCATTTCCAGTGCTGAATTGAGGCTGTGAGTTTGTGTGTTGACATGTGTTGTGTGTGTGTTGACGTGTGTGTGTGGTGTGTGTGTGTGTGTGTGTGTGTGTGTGTGTGTGTGTGTGTGTGTTGACATGTGTTGTGTGTGTGTGTGTGTTGACATGTGTGTGTGTGTGTGTGTGTTGACATGTGTTGTGTGTGTGTGTGTTGACGTGTGTGTGTGTGTGTGTGTGTGTGTGTTGACGTGCGTTGTGTGTGTGTGTGTTGACATGTGTTGTGTGTTGACATGTGTGTGTGTGTGTGTTGACGTGCGTTGTGTGTGTGTGTTGGCGTGCATTGTGTGTGTGTTGACATGTGTCGTGTTTGTGTGTGTTGACGTGCATTGTGTGTGTGTGTTGGCGTGCATTGTGTGTGTGTGTTGGCGTGCATTGTGTGTGTGTGTGTGTGTGTGTGTGTGTGTATGTTGGCGTGTGTGTGTATGTTGACATTTGTTGTGTGTGTGTGTGTTGACATGCGTTGTGTGTGTGTTTATGTGTTTGTGGATGTTGACATGCGTTTTGTGTGTGTGTGTGTTGTAGGGCTGTCCCTGACAGCAAAAAAATCTTGGTCAACCCGAAAGTCGTCTGTTCTTTCAACCAATCAATTGCTGGACATTTTTAAATGTGTATTTTTCCATATATAGAAACACCCTATTGGTTAATAATATCAATTTAATTTATGATAATTTAATTTATAATTTATGATAATGTCTTTCTATCTTAAAATCATTGTCATGTAGTTTAATCAAAATAGTATACAAATCTAAATGAAAATGATACAAAGAAGTAACTTATATTGTTGACCAACTGTGTCTACATAAAGCTAACAAAGCTAAGTAGACCTCACAGTGAAATGCTGAATACAACAGGTGTAGTAGACCTCACAGTGAAATGCTGAATACAACAGGTGTAGTAGACCTTACAGTGAAATGCTGAATACAACAGGTGTAGTAGACCTCACAGTGAAATGCTGAATACAACAGGTGTAGTAGACCTTACAGTGAAATGCTGAATACAACAGGTGTAGTAGACCTCACAGTGAAATGCTGAATACAACAGGTGTAGTAGACCTTACAGTGAATGCTGAATACAACAGGTGTAGTAGACCTCACAGTGAAATGCTGAATACAACAGGTGTAGTAGACCTTACAGTGAAATGCTGAATACAACAGGTGTAGTAGACCTCACAGTGAAATGCTGAATACAACAGGTGTAGTAGACCTTACAGTGAAATGCTGAATACAAACAGGTGTAGTAGACCTCACAGTGAAATGCTGAATACAACAGGTGTAGTAGACCTTACAGTGAAATGCTGAATACAACAGGTGTAGTAGACCTCACAGTGAAATGCTGAATACAACAGGTGTAGTAGACCTTACAGTGAAATGCTGAATACAACAGGTGTAGTAGACCTCACAGTGAAATGCTGAATACAACAGGTGTAGTAGACCTTACAGTGAAATGCTGAATACAACAGGTGTAGTAGACCTCACAGTGAAATGCTGAATACAACAGGTGTAGTAGACCTTACAGTGAAATGCTGAATACAACAGGTGTAGTAGACCTCACAGTGAAATGCTGAATACAACAGGTGTAGTAGACCTTACAGTGAAATGCTGAATACAACAGGTGTAGTAGACTCACAGTGAAATGCTGAATACAACAGGTGTAGTAGACCTTACAGTGAAAATGCTGAATACAAACAGGTGTAGTAGACCTCACAGTGGAAATGCTGAATACAACAGGTTGTAGTAGACCCTTACAGTGAAATGCTGAAACAACAGGTTGTAGTAGACCTCACAGTGAAATGCTGATACAACAGGTGTAGTAGACCTTACGTGAAATGCTGAATACAACAGGTGTAGTAGATCTTACAGTGAAATGCTGAATACAACAGGTGTAGTAGACCTCACAGTGAAATGCTGAATACAACAGGTGTAGTAGACCTCACAGTGAAATGCTGAATACAACAGGTGTAGTAGACCTTACAGTGAAATGCTGAATACAACAGGTGTAGTAGACCTCACAGTGAAATGCTGAATACAACAGGTGTAGTAGACCTCACAGTGAAATGCTGAATACAACAGGTGTAGTAGACCTCACAGTGAAATGCTGAATACAACAGGTGTAGTAGACCTCACAGTGAAATGCTGAATACAACAGGTGTAGTAGACCTCACAGTGAAATGCTGAATACAACAGTTGTAGTAGACCTCACAGTGAAATGCTGAATACAACAGGTGTAGTAGACCTCACAGTGAAATGCTGAATACAACAGGTGTAGTAGACCTCACAGTGAAATGCTGAATACACAGGTGTAGTAGACCTCACAGTGAAATGCTGAATACAACAGGTGTAGTAGACCTCACAGTGAAATGCTGAATACAACAGGTGTAGTAGACCTCACAGTGAAATGCTGAATACAACAGGTGTAGTAGACCTCACAGTGAAATGCTGAATACAACAGGCGTAGTAGACCTTACAGTGAAATGCTGAATACAACAGGTGTAGTAGACCTCGCAGTGAAATGCTGACTACAACAGGTGTAGTAGACCTCACAGTGAAATGCTGAATACAACAGGCGTAGTAGACCTCACAGTGAAATGCTGAATACAACAGTGTAGTAGACCTGACAGTGAAATGCGTGAATACAACAGGTGTAGTAGACCTCACAGTGAAATGCTGAATACAACAGTGTAGTAGACCTGACAGTGAAATGCTGAATACAACAGGTGTAGTAGACCTCACAGTGAAATGCTGAATCAACAGGTGTTAGGTAGACCTCACAGTGAAATGCTGGAATACAACAGGTGTAGGTAGACCTCACAGTGAAATGCTGAATACAACAGTGTAGTAGACCTCACAGTGAAATGCGAATACAAACAGGTGTAGTAGACCTCACAGTGAAATGCTGAATACAACAGGTGTAGTAGACCCTCACAGTGAAATGCTGAATACAACAGGTGTAGTAGACCTCACAGTGAAATGCTGAATACAACAGGTGTAGTAGACCTCACAGTGAAATGCTGATACAACAGGTGTAGTAGACCTCACAGTGAAATGCTGAATACACAGGTGTAGTAGACCTTACAGTGAAATGCTGAATACAACAGGTGTAGTAGACCTCACAGTGAAATGATGAATACAACAGGTGTAGTAGACCTCACAGTGAAATGCTGAATACAACAGGTGTAGTAGAACTCACTGTGAAATGCCTGAATACAACAGGTGTAGTAGACCTCACAGTGAAATGCTGAATACAACATGTGTAGTAGACCTCACAGTGAATGCCTGAATACAACAGGTGTAGTAGACCTCACAGTGAAATACTGAATACAAAGGTGTAGTAGACCCACAGTGAAATGCTGAATACAACAGGTGTAGTAGACCTCACAGTGAAATGATGAATACAACAGGTGTAGTAGAAACCTCACAGTGAAATGATGAATACAACAGGTCTAGTAGACCTCACAGTGAAATGCTGAATACAACAGGTGTAGTAGACCTCCACAGTAAAAATGCTGAATACAAACAGGTGTAGTTAGACCTCACAGTGAAATGCTGAATACAACAGGTGTAGTAGACCTACAGTGAAATGCTGAATACAACAGGTGTAGTAGACCTCACAGTGAATGCTGAATACAACAGGTGTAGTAGACCTCACAGTGAAATGCTGAATACAACAGGTGTAGTAGACCTCACAGTGAAATGCTGAATACAACAGGTGTAGTAGACCTTACAGTGAAATGCTGAATACAACAGGTGTAGTAGACCTCACAGTGAAATGCTGAATACAACAGGTGTAGTAGACCTCACAGTGAAATGCTGAATACAACAGGTGTAGTAGACCTCACAGTGAAATGCTGAATACAACAGGTGTAGTAGACCTCACAGTGAAATGCTGAATACAACAGTTGTAGTAGACCTCACAGTGAAATGCTGAATACAACAGGTGTAGTAGACCTCACAGTGAAATGCTGAATACAACAGGTGTAGTAGACCTCACAGTGAAATGCTGAATACAACAGGTGTAGTAGACCTCACAGTGAAATGCTGAATACAACAGGTGTAGTAGACCTCACAGTGAAATGCTGAATACAACAGGTGTAGTAGACCTCACAGTGAAATGCTGAATACAACAGGTGTAGTAGACCTCACAGTGAATGCTGAATACAACAGGTGTAGTAGACCTCACAGTGAAATGCTGAATACAACAGGTGTAGTAGACCTCACAGTGGAAATGCTGAATACAACAGGCGTAGTAGACCCTTACAGTGAAATGCTGAATACAACAGGGTGTAGTAGACCTCACGTGAAATGCTGAATACAACAGGTGTAGGTTAGACCTCACAGTGAAATGCCTGAATACAACAGGCGTAGTAGACCTCACAGTGAAATGCTGAAATACAACAGGTGTAGTAGACCTGACAGTGAAATGCTGATACAACAGGTGTAGTAGACCTCACAGTGAAATGCTGAATACAAAAGGTGTAGTAGACCTGACAGTGAAATGCTGATACAACAGGTGTAGTAGACCTCACAGTGAAAATGCTGAATACAACAGGTGTAGGTAGACCTCACAGTGAAATGATGAATACAACAGGTGTACGTAGAACCTCACAGTGAAATGCTGATACAACAGTTGTAGTAGACCTCACAGTGAAATGCTGAATACAACAGGTGTAGTAGACCTCACAGTGAAATGCTGAATACAACAGGTGTAGTAGACCTCACAGTGAAATGCTGAATACAACAGGTGTAGTAAGACCTCACAGTGAAATGCTGAATACAACAGGTGTAGTAGACCTCACAGTGAAATGCGGAATACAACAGGTGTAGTAGACCTCACAGTGCACATGCTGATACAACAGGTGTAGTAGACCTTACAGTGAAATGCTGAATACAACAGGTGTAGTAGACCTCACAGTGAAATGATGAATACAACAGGTGTAGTAGACCTCACAGTGAAATGCTGAATACAACAGGGTAGTAGAACTCACAGTGAAATGCTGAATACAACAGGTGTAGTAGACCTCACAGTGAAATGCTGAATACAACATGTGTAGTAGACCTCACAGTGAAATGCTGAATACAACAGGTAGTAGACTCAAGTGAAAGCTGAATAAACAGGTGAGTAGACCTCACAGTGAATGCTGAATACAACAGGTGTAGTAGACCTCACAGTGAAATGCTGAATACAACAGGTGTAGTAGACCTCACAGTGAAATGCTGAATGCAACAGGTGTAGTAGACCTCACAGTGGAAATGAATGAATACAACAGGTCTAAGTATAACCTCACAGTGAAATGATGAATACACAGGTGTAGTAGAACCTCACAGTAAAATGCTGAATACAACATGTGTAGTTAAGACCCTCCACAGTGAAATGCTGAATACAACAGGTGTAGTAGACCTTACAGTGAAATGCTGAATACAACAGGTGTAGTAGACTCTACAGGTAAAAGCTGAATACAACAGGTGAGTTAGACCTCACAGTGAAATGCTGAATACAACAGGTGTAGTAGACCTTACAGTGAAATGCTGAATACAACAGGTGTAGTAGACCTCACAGTGAAATGCTGAATACAACAGGTGTAGTAGACCTTACAGTGAAATGCTGAATACAACAGGTGTAGTAGACCTTACAGTGAAATGCTGACTACAACAGGTGTAGTAGACCTCACAGTGAAATGCTGAATACAACAGGTGTAGTAGACCTTACAGTGAAATGCTGAATACAACAGGTGTAGTAGACCTTACAGTGAAATGCTGAATACAACAGGTGTAGTAAACCTTACAGTGAAATGCTGAATACAACAGGTGTAGTAGACCTCACAGTGAAATGCTGAATACAACAGGTGTAGTAGACCTCACAGTGAAATGCTGAATACAACAGGTGTAGTAGACCTCACAGTGAAATGCTGAATACAACAGGTGTAGTAGACCTCACAGTGAATGCTGAATACAACAGGTGTAGTAGACCTCACAGTGAATGATGAATACAACAGGTCTAGTAGACCTCACAGTGAAATGATGAATACAACAGGTGTAGTAGACCTCACAGTAAAATGCTGAATACAACAGGTGTAGTTAGACCTCACAGTGAAATGCTGAATACAACAGGTGTAGTAGACCTTACAGTGAAATGCTGAATACAACAGGTGTAGTAGACCTCACAGTAAAATGCTGAATACAACAGGTGTAGTTAGACCTCACAGTGAAATGCTGAATACAACAGGTGTAGTAGACCTTACAGTGAAATGCTGAATACAACAGGTGTAGTAGACCTCACAGTGAAATGCTGAATACAACAGGTGTAGTAGACCTTACAGTGAAATGCTGAATACAACAGGTGTAGTAGACCTCTTACAGTGAAATGCTGGACTACAACAGGTGTAGTAGACCTACAGTGTATAACTAGCATGAAATGCTACAACAGGTGTAGTAGACCTTACAGTGAAATGCTGAATACAACAGGTGTAGTAGACCTTACAGTGAAATGCTGAATACAAACAGGTGTAGTAAGACCGTACAGTGAAATGCTGAATACAAACAGGTATGTAGTAGACCTCACAGTGAAATGCTGAATACAAACAGGTGTAGTAGACCGCACAGTGAAATGCTGAATACAACAGGTGTAGTAGACCTCACAGTGAAATGCTGAATACAACAGGTGTAGTAGACCTCACAGTGAAATGCTGAATACAACAGGTGTAGTAGACCTCACAGTGAAATGCTGAATAAACAGGTGTAGTAGACCTCACAGTGAAATGCTGAATACAACAGGTGTAGTAGACCTCACAGTGAAATGCTGAATACAACAGACCTTAAATTGAAATGCTGAATACAACAGGTGTAGGTAGACCTTACAGTGAAATGCTGAATACAACAGGTGTAGTTAGACCTCACAGTGAAATGCTGAATACAACCGGTGTAGTAGACCTTACAGTGAAATGCTGAATACAACAGGTGTAGTAGACCTCGCAGTGAAATGCTGAATACAACAGGTGTAGTAGACCTCACAGTGAAATGCTGAATACAACAGACCTTACAGTGAAATGCTGAATACAACAGGTGTAGTAGACCTCACAGTGAAATGCTGAATACAACAGGTGTAGTAGACCTCACAGTGAAATACTGAATACAACAGGTGTAGGTAGACCTCACAGTGAAATGTTGAAAACAACAGGTGTAGTAGACCTCACAGTGAAATGCTGAATACAACAGGTCTAGTAGACCTTACAGTGAAATGCTGAATACAACAGGCGTAGTAGACCTTACAGTGAAATGCTGAATACAACAGGTGTAGTAGACCTCACAGTGAAATGCTGAATACAACAGGTGTAGTAGACCTCACAGTGAAATGCTGAATACAACAGGTGTAGTAGACCTCAGTGAAATGCTTAATACAACAGACCTTAAATTGAAATGCTGAATACAACAGGTGTAGGTAGACCTTACAGTGAAATGCTGACTACAACAGGTGTAGTAGACCTTACAGTGAAATGCTGAATACAACAGGTGTAGTAGACCTTACAGTGAAATGCTGAATACAACAGGTGTAGTAGACCTCACAGTGAAATGCTGAATACAACAGGTGTAGTAGACCTCACAGTGAAATGCTGAATACAACAGGTGTAGTAGACCTCACAGTGAAATGCTGAATACAACAGGTGTAGTAGACCTCACAGTGAAATGCTGAATACAACAGGTTTAGTAGACCTCACAGTGAAATGCTGAATACAACAGGTGTAGTAGACCTCACAGTGAAATGCTGAATACAACAGACCTTAAATTGAAATGCTGAATACAACAGGTGTAGGTAGACCTTACAGTGAAATGCTGACTACAACAGGTGTAGTAGACCTCACAGTGAAATGCTGAATACAACAGGTGTAGTAGACCTCACAGTGAAATGCTGAATACAACAGGTGTAGTAGACCTTACAGTGAAATGCTGAATACAACAGGTGTAGTAGACCTTACAGTGAAATGCTGAATACAACAGGTGTAGTAGACCTTACAGTGAAATGCTGAATACAACAGGTGTAGTAGACCTCACAGTGAAATGCTGGATACAACAGGTGTATAGAGACCTCACAGTGAAATGCTGAATACAACAGACTTACAGTGAAATGCTGAATACAACAGACCTTACAGTGAAATGCTGAATACAACAGGTGTAGTAGACCCACATGAAATGCTGAATACAACAGGTGTAGTAGACCTCACAGTGAAATACTGAATACAACAGGTGTAGTAGACCTTACAGTGAAATGCTGAATACAACAGGTGTAGTAGACCTACAGTGAAATGCTGAATACAACAGGTGTAGTAGACCTCACAGTGAAATGCTGAATACAACAGGTGTAGTAGACCTCACAGTGAATTACTGAATACAACAGGTGTAGGTAGACCTCACAGTGAAATGTTGAAAACAACAGGTGTAGTAGACCTTACAGTGAAATGCTGAATACAACAGGTGTAGTAGACCTCACAGTGAAATACTGATACAACAGGTGTAGTAGACCTTACAGTGAAATGGAATACAACAGGTGTAGTAGACCTTACAGTGAAATGCTGAATACAACCGGTGTAGCAGACCTCACAGTGAAATGCTGACTACAACAGGTGTAGGTAGACCCACAGTGAAATGCTGACTACAATAAGAGAGAAAACAGGTGTAGTGACCTTACAGTGAAATGCTGAATACAACAGGTGTAGTAGACCTCACAGTGAAATGCTGAATACAAAGGTGTAGTAGACCTCACAGTGAAATACTGAATACAACAGGTGTAGGTAGACCTTCACAGTGAAACTGTTGAAACAACAGGTAGTAGACCTCACAGTGAAATGCTGAATACAAACATGTGTAGTAGACCTCACAGTGAATACTGAATACAACAGGTGTAGTAGACCTTACAGTGAAATGCTGAATACAACAGGTGTATTAGACCTCACAGTGAAATGCTGATACAACTGGTAGGTAGACCTTACAGTGAAATGCTGAATACCACAGGTGTAGTAGACCTCACAGTGAAATACTGAATACAACAGTGTAGTAGACCCTCACAGTGAAATGTTGAAACAACAGGTGTAGTAGACCTACAGTGAAAAGCTGAATACAACAGGTGTAGTTATACCTCACAGTGAAATCTGAATACAACAGGTGTCTGTAGACCTTACAGTGAAATGCTGAATACAACAGGTGTTAGCGGACCTCACAGTGAAATGCTGAATACAACAGGTGTAGGTAGACCTCACAGTGAAATGCTGAATACAACAGGTGTAGTAGACCTCACAGTGAAATGCTGAATACAACAGGTGTAGTAGACCTCACAGTGAAATGCTGAATACAACAGACCTTACAGTGAAATGCTGAATACAACAGGTGTAGTAGACCTCACAGTGAAATGCTGAATACAACAGGTGTAGTAGACCTCACTGTGAAATGCTGATACAACAGGTGTAGTAGACCTTACAGTGAAATGCTGAATACAACAGTGTAGTAACTCCACAGTGAAATACTGATACAACAGGTGTAGTAGAAGCTTACAGTGAAATGCTGAATACAACAGGTTAGTAGAACCTTACGTGAAACAGGCCCACTGCTGAATACACAGGTGTAGTAGACCTCACAGTGAAATGCGAATACAACAGGTGTAGTAGACCTTACAGGTCATGACTGAATACAACAGGTGTAGTAGACCTCCCAGTGAAATGCGTGAATACAACAGGTGTAGTAGACCTCCAGTGAAATGCTGAATACAACAGGTGTAGTAGACCTCACAGTGAAATACTGAATACAACAGGTGTAGTAGACCTCACAGTGAAATGCTGAACAACAGGTGTAGTAGACCTCACAGTGAAATGCTGAATACAACAGGTGTAGTAGACCTCACAGTGAAATGCTGAATACAAAGGTGTAGTAACCTTACAGTGAAATGCTGAATACAACAGGTCAGTAGACCTCCGTGAAATGCTGAATACAACAGTGTAGTAGACCTTACAGTGAAATGCTGAATACAAC
>NC_034189.2:4070376-4196237 GCF_002021735.2 Oncorhynchus kisutch | reverse complement strand
ACATCGTGATCAGTGGGTCGACAGACAGGACTCTGAAGGTTTGGGACGCAGAGAGCGGAGAGTGTGTTCACACCCTGTACGGACACACCTCTACTGTACGCTGTATACACCTGCACGACAAACAGTGAGTTTACACACACACACCTACACACACACACCCACACTCTGTATGGACACACCTCTACTGTACGCTGTATACACCTGCACGACAAACAGTGAGTTTACACACACACACACACACACACACACACACACACACACACACACACACACACAACACACACCCACCACACACACACACACACACACCCACCCACACTCTGTATGGACACATCTGCCATACGATCTACACCACAATGAGTTGGACACACACACCCAGACACTCCAACTCAATATCCCCCCCCCCTCCCCCCAGGGTTGTGAGCGGTAGCCGTGACGCTACGTTGCGTCTGTGGGACGTAGATTCTGGCGAGTGTCTCCACGTCCTGACAGGTCATGTGGCGGCGGGCGGTGTGTCCAGTATGACGCCGCAGAGGTGGTCAGCGGAGGATACGACTTCATGGTTAAAGTCTGGGACCCTGAGACAGAGACCTGTCTACACACTCTGCAGGGACACACGAACAGAGTCTATTCACTTCAGGTAGGAACACACACACCCTGAGACAGACAGGTAGTGGTTACAACACACACACACACCCTGAGACAGACAGGTAGTGGTTACAACACACACACACACACCCTGAGACAGACAGGTAGTGGTACAACACACACACACACACACCCTGAGACTGACAGGTAGTGTTAGTTAAACACAACACCACACCCTGAGACTGACAGGTAGTGGTTACACACACACACACACCCTGAAACAGACAGGTAGTGGTTACAACACACACACACCCTGAGACAGACAGGTAGTGGTTACAACACACACACACACACCCTGAGACTGACAGGTAGTGGTTACAACACACACACACACCCTGAGACAGACAGGTAGTGGTTACAACACACACACACACACCCTGAGACAGACAGGTAGTGGTTACAACACACACACACACACACCCTGAGACTGACAGGTAGTGGTTACAACACACACACACACACCCTGAGACTGACAGGTAGTGGTTACAACACACACACACACACACCCTGAGACTGACAGGTAGTGGTTACAACACACACACACACACACCCTGAGACTGACAGGTAGTGGTTACAACACACACACCTGGTCCCTGTATTCAGACAGGTAGTGGTTACACACACCACACCCTGGTCCCTGTATTCAGACAGGTAGTGGTTACAACACACACACCTGGTCCCTGTATTCAGACAGGTAGTGGTTACAACACCACACCTGGTCCCTGTATTCACAGGTAGTGTTACAACCACACACACACCTGGTCCCTGTATTCAGACAGGTAGGTACAACACACACACACACCTGGTCCCTGTATTCAGACAGGTAGTGGTTACAACACACACACACACCTGGTCCCTGTATTCAGACAGGTTAGTGGTTACAACACACACACCACACCTGGTCCCTGTATTCAGACAGGTAGTGGTTTACAACACACACACACCTGGTCCCTGTATTCAGACAGGTAGTGGTTACAACACACACACACACCTGGTCCCTGTATTCAGACAGTAGTGGTTACACACACACCACACACCTGGTCCCTGTATTCAGAACATAGTGGTTACAACACACACACACACCTGGTCCCTGTATTCAGACAGGTAGTGGTTACAACACACACACACACTGGTCCCTGTATTCAGACAGGTAGTGGTTACAACAACACACACACACCTGGTCCCTGTATCAGACAGGTAGTGGTTACAACACACACACACACCTGGTCCCTGTATTCAGACAGGTTGGTTACACACCACACACACCTGGTCCCTGTATTCAGACAGGTAGTGGTTACACACACACACACACACCTGGTCCCTGTATTCAGACAGGTAGTGGTACAACACACACACACACCTGGTCCCTGTATTCAGACAGGTAGTGGTTACAACACACACACCTGGTCCCTGTATTCAGACAGGTAGTGGTTACAACACACACACACACTGGTCCCTGTATTCAGACAGGTAGTGGTTACAACACACACACACACCTGGTCCCTGTATTCAGACAGGTAGTGGTTACAACACACACACACACCTGGTCCCTGTATTCAGACAGGTAGTGGTTACAACACACACACACACACACACACACACACACACACACACACACACCTGGTCCCTGTATTCAGACAGGTAGTGGTTACAACACACACCTGGTCCCTGTATTCAGACAGGTAGTGGTTACAACACACACACACACACACACCTGGTCCCTGTATTCAGACAGGTAGTGGTTACAACACACACACACACACACACACACACACACACACACCTGGTCCCTGTATTCAGACATAGTGGTTACAACACACACCTGGTCCCTGTATTCAGACAGGTAGTGGTTACAACACACACACAACACACACCTGGTCCCTGTATTCAGACAGGTAGTGGTTACACACACACACACACACACACCTGGTCCCTGTATTCAGACAGGTAGTGGTTACAACACACACACACACACACACCTGGTCCCTGTATTCAGACAGGTAGTGGTTACAACACACACACACACACACACACCTGGTTCCCTGTATTCAAGACAGGTAGTGGTTACAACACACACACACACACACACCTGGTCCCTTATTCAGACAGGTAGTGGTTACAACACACACCACACACACCTGGTCCCTGTATTCAGACAGGTAGTGGTTACAACACACACACACACACACACCTGGTCCCTGTATTCAGACAGGTAGTGGTTACAACACACACACACACACACACACCTGGTCCCTGTATTCAGACAGGTAGTGGTTACAACACACACACACACCACAACACCTGGTCCCTGTATTCAGACAGGTAGTGGTTACACACACACACACACACACCTGGTCCCTGTATTCAGACAGGTAGTGGTTACAACACACACACACACACACACCTGGTCCCTGTATTCAGACAGGTAGTGGTTACAACACACACACACACACACACCTGGTCCCTGTATTCAGACAGTAGTGGTTACAACACACACACACACACACACCTGGTCCCTGTATTCAAGGACAGGTAGTGGTTACAACACACACACACACACACACCTGGTCCCTGTATTCAGACAGGTAGTGGTTACACAACAGCAACACACACACACACACACACACCTGGTCCCTGTATTCAGACAGGTATGGTTACAACACACACACACACAACACACACCTGGTCCCTGTATTCAGACAGGTAGTGGTTACAACACACACACACACCACCACACACCTGGTCCCTGTATTCAGACAGGTTAGTGGTTACAACACACACACACACACACACACACCTGGTTCCCTGTATTCAGACAGGTAGTGGTTACAACACCACCACAACACACACCTGGTCCCTGTATCAGACAGGTAGTGGTTACAACACACACACACACACCTGGTCCCTGATATTCAGACAGGTAGTGGTTACAACACACACCACACACACACCTGGTCCTGTATTCAGACACGGTTAGTTGGTTACAACACACACACACACACACACACCTGGTCCCTGTATGCAGACAGTCTCCTGAGATGATCTATTTCTAACAGGTTATTATAACGATTATGGACCCCAGCTGTTGTCCTGACGTTAACTCCTCCCCAACCCCCTCTCCCTCTTCCTCCCCACCCCCTCTCCTCTTCCCCCCCACCCCCACCCCTCTCCCTCTTCCTCCCCACCCCCTCTCCCTCCTCCTCCCCACCCCCCTCTCCCTCCTCCCTCCCCACCCCCTCTCCCTCCTCCTCCCCACCCCCTCTCCCTCCTCTCCCTCCCCTCCTCCTCCCTCCCTTCCTTCCTCCTCTCCTCTCCTCTCTCCTCCCTCTCCTCCTCCCTCTCCTCCCCCCTCCCCCCCCCCCCCCCCCCCCCCCCCCCCCCCCCCCCCCCCCCCCCCCCCCCCCCTCCTCCTCCTCCCTCCCAGTTTGACGGTGCCTACGTGGTCAGTGGATCTCTGGACACCTCCATCAGAGTATGGGACGTAGTGACGGGAGGGTGTGTCCACACGCTGACCGGCCACCAATCACTGACCAGTGGTATGGAACTGAAGAACAACATCCTGGTCTCTGGCAATGCTGACTCTACTGTCAGGGTCTGGGATATACGGACAGGACAGTGTCTCCACACACTGCAAGGTGTGACTGGGTGTATTGATACACCATCCACAGTGTAATTAATAACTTCACCATGCTTTGCGAGGCTGTGGAAAACCTCTCTGGTCTGTGTTTGAAATTCCCTGCTCTACTGAGGGACCTTACAGATAGTTGTATGTGTGGGGTACAGAGATGAGGGACCTTACAGATAGTTGTATGTGTGGGGTACAGAGATGAGGGACCTTACAGATAGTTGTATGTGTGGGGTACAGAGATGAGGGACCTTACAGATAGTTGTATGTGTGGGGTACAGAGATGAGATCATTCAACAATCATGTTAAACACTATTATTGAACACAGAGTGAGTCCATGCAACTTGTTAAGCACATTTTTACTCCAGAACTGATTTAGTCTTGCCATAACAAAGGGGGTTTAAAGGGTGTGTGTCTGTGTGTCTGTGTGTGTGTGTGTGTGTGTGTGGACACCAGTGACACAACATCTCCATTTAATCCATTTTTAATTCAGGCTGTAAAACATCAATGTGGAGAAAGTCTGGGTGTGAATACTTCCTGAATGAACTGAATGTATCATACCTCTAGGTGCACAGAAGAACCAATCAGCACTAACCTGTCTACAGTACTCCTATATGTAACTACCTCTCTCCCTGTCCCTCTCCCTCCTCTCCCTGTCCCTCTCCCTCCTCTCCCTACCCCCCCTCTTCTCTCCCTGCCCCCCCCCACTCTCCCTCCTCTCCCTACCCCCCCTCCTCTTTCCCTACCACCCCCCCACCCCCCTCCTCTCCAGGTCCCATAAGCACCAGTCAGCAGTGACCTGTCTCCAGTTCTCTCGCTCCCTGGTGGTCTCTTCATCAGATGACGGGACAGTGAAGCTGTGGAGCCTGGCGACGGGGGAGTGGATCAGAGACCTGGTGGCTCTGCAGAGTGGAGGATCAGGGGGAGTGGTGTGGAGGATCAGGTAATGAAATGAGACCCACAGGGGAGTGGGTCAGAGACCTGGTGGCTCTGCAGAGTGGAGGATCAGGGGGAGTGGTGTGGAGGATCAGGTAATGAAATGAGACCCACAGGGGAGTGGGTCAGAGACCTGGTGGCTCTGCAGAGTGGAGGATTTAGGAGATACTGCTGCCTGTAGGGCTAGATTATTGAAGAGATTATTGAGATGCTGCCTGTAGGGCTAGATTATTGAAGAGATTATTGAGGAGATGCTGCTGCCTGTAGGGCTAGATTACTGAAGAGATTATTGAGATGCTGCTGCCTGTAGGGCTAGATTATTGAGGAGATGCTGCCTGTAGGGCTAGATTATTGAAGAGATTATTGAAGAGATTATTGAGGAGATGCTGCTGCCTGTAGGGCTAGATTATTGAAGAGATGCTGCTGCCTGTAGGGCTAGATTATCAAAGAGATGCTGCTGCCTGTAGGGCTAGATTATTGAAGAGATTATTGAGGAGATGCTGCTGCCTGTAGGGCTAGATTATCAAAGAGATGCTGCTGTCTGTAGGGCTAGATTATTGAAGAGGTGCTGCTGCCTGTAGGGCTAGATTATTGAGGAGATGCTGCTGTCTGTAGGGCTAGATTATTGAGGAGAGATGCTGCTCCCTGTAGGGCTAGATTATTGAAGAGATGCTGCTGCCTGTAGGGCTAGATTATTGAAGAGATGCTGCTGCCTGTAGGGCTAGATTATTGAAGAGATGCTGCTGCCTGTAGGGCTAGATTATTGAAGAGATGCTGCTGCCTGTAGGGCTAGATTATTGAAGAGATGCTGCTACCTGTAGGGCTAGATTATTGAAGAGGTGCTGCTGCCTGTAGGGCTAGATTATTGAGGAGATGCTGCTGTCTGTAGGGCTAGATTATTGAGGAGATGCTGCTGCCTGTAGGGCTAGATTATTGAGGAGATTCTGCTGTCTGTAGGGCTAGATTATTGAGGAGATGCTGCTGCCTGTAGGGCTAGATTATTGAGGAGATGCTGCTGCCTGTAGGGCTAGATTATTGAAGAGATGCTGCTGCCTGTAGGGCTAGATTATTGAGGAGATGCTGCCTGTAGGGCTAGATTATTGAAGAGGTGGCTGCTGTCTGTTAGGGCTAGATTATTGAAGAGATGCGTGCCTGTAGGGCTAGATTATTGAGGAGATGCTAACTGACTGACCCAGCTAACTGACTGACCCAGCTAACTGACTGACCCAGCTAACTGACTGACCCAGCTAACTGACTGACCCAGCTAACTGACTGACCCAGCTAACTGACTGACCCAGCTAACTGACTGACCAGCTAACTGACTGACCCAGCTAACTGACTGACCCAGCTAACTGACTGACAGACTGACTGACCCAGCTAACTGACTGACAGACTGACTGACCCAGCTAACTGACTGACAGACTGACTGACCCAGCTAGGGCTAGATTATTGAGGAGATGCTGCTGCCTGTAGGGCTAGATTATTGAAGAGATGCTGCTGCCTGTAGGCTAGATTATTGAAGAGATGCTGCTGCCTGTAGGGCTAGATTATTGAAGAGATGCTGCTGCCTGTAGGGCTAGATTATTGAGGAGATGCTGCCTGTAGGGCTAGATTATTGAAGAGATGCTGCCTGTAGGGCTAGATTATTGAGGAGATGCTGCCTGTAGGGCTAGATTATTGAGGAGATGCTGCTGCCTGTAGGGCTAGATTATTGAGGAGATGCTGCTGCCTGTAGGGCTAGATTATTGAAGAGATGCTGCTGCCTGTAGGGCTAGATTATTGAAGAGATGCTGCCTGTAGGGCTAGATTATTGAAGAGATGCTGCCTGTAGGGCTAGATTATTGAAGAGATGCTGCCTGTAGGGCTAGATTATTGAGGAGATGCTGCTGCCTGTAGGGCTAGATTATTGAGGAGATGCTGCTGCCTGTAGGGCTAGATTATTGAGGAGATGCTGCTGCCTGTAGGGCTAGATTATTGAAGAGATGCTGCCTGTAGGGCTAGATTATTGAAGAGATGCTGCCTGTAGGGCTAGATTATTGAAGAGATGCTGCCTGTAGGCTAGATTATTGAAAGAGATGCTGCCTGTAGGCTAGATTATTGAAGAGATGCTGCTGCCTGTAGGGCTAGATTATTGAGGAGATTGCTGCTTGCCTGTAGGGCTAGATTATGAGGAGATGCTGCTGCCTGTAGGCCTAGATTATTGAGGAGATGCTCTGCCTGTAGGGCTAGATTATTGAGGAGATGCTGCTGCCTGTAGGGCTAGATTATTGAGGAGATGCTGCCTGCCTGTAGGGCTAGATTATTGAGGAGATGCTGCTGCCTGTAGGGCTAGATTATTGAGGAGATGCTGCTGTAGGGCTAGATTATTGAAGAGATGCTGCCTGTTAGGGCTAGATTATGAAGAGATGCTGCCTGCTATAGGGGCTAGATTATATGAGGAGATGCTGCTGCCTGTAGGGCTAGATTTATTGAGGAGATGCTTGCTGCCTGTTATAGGCATAGATTATTGAGGAGATGCTAGCTGCCTGTAGGGCTAGATATTTGAGGAGATGCTGCTGCCTGTAGGGCTAGATTATGAAGAGATGCTGCCTGTAGGGGCTAGGATTATTGAAGAGATGGCTGCTGCCTGTAGGGCTAGATTATGAGGAGATGCTGCTGCCTGTAGGGCTAGATTATTGAGGAGATGCTGCTGCCTGTAGGGCTAGATTATTGAGGAGATGCTGCTGCCTGTAGGGCTAGATTATTGAGGAGATGCTGCTGCCTGTAGGGCTAGATTATTGAGGAGATGCTGCTGCCTGTAGGGCTAGATTTATGAGGAGATGCTGCTGCCTGTAGGGCTAGATTATTGAAGAGATGCTTGCCCTGTAGGCTAGATTATTGAGGAGATTGCTGCTGGCCTGTAGGGCTAGATTATGAGGAGATGCTGCTGCCTGTAGGGCTAGATTATTGAGGAGATGCTGCTGCCTGTAGGGCTTAGATTATTGAGGAGATGCTGGCCTGTAGGGCTAGATTATTGAGGAGATGCTGCTGCCTGTAGGGCTAGATTATTGGGAGATGCTGCTGCCTGTAGGGCTAGATTATTGAGGAGATGCTGCTGCCTGTAGGGCTAGATTATGAGGAGATGCTGCTGCCTGTAGGGCTAGATTATTGAGGAGATGCTGCTGCCGTAGGGCTAGATTATTGAGGAGATGCTGCTGCCTGTAGGGCTAGATTATTGAGGAGGTGCTGCAGGATTATTTCAGGGTTTATTTTTGTGCAGGAACCACTAACTCACAGCTTTTTTTCCATTTACATTTGTCCAAATAGATTAATTAATTAGTTGCTTTCTCCACAGCATCTTAAACCGACTGATAACCCTCCTCTCTCTCCACAGCATCTTAAAACCAGACTGATAACCCTCCTCCTCTCTCCACCAGCATCTTAAAACCAGACTGATAACCCTCCTCCTCTCTCCACAGCATCTTAAAACCAGACCTGATAACCCTCCTCTCTCCACAGCATCTTAAAACCAGACTGATAACCCTCCCTCCTCTCTCCACAGCATCTTAAAACCAGACTGATAACCCTCCTCCTCTCTCCACAGCATCTTAAAACCAGACTGATAACCTCCTCTCTCTCCACAGCATCTTAAAACCAGATGATAACCCTCCTCCTCTCTCCAGGGCATCTAACACCAGACTGATAACCCTCCTCCTCTCTCCACAGCATCTTAAAACCAGACTGATAACCCTCCTCCTCTCCCCAGGGCATCTAACACCAGACTGATAACCCTCCTCCTCTCTCCAGGGCATCTAACACCAGACTGATAACCCTCCTCCTCTCTCCACAGCATCTTAAAACCAGACTGATAACCCTCCTCCTCTCTCCAGGGCATCTAACACCAGACTGATAACCCTCCTCCTCTCTCCACAGCATCTTAAAACCAGACTGATAACCCTCCTCCTCTCTCCACAGCATCTTAAAACCAGACTGATAACCCTCCTCCTCTCTCCAGGGCATCTAACACCAGACTGATAACCCTCCTCCTCTCTCCACAGCATCTTAAACCAGACTGATAACCCTCCTCCTCTCTCCAGGGCATCTAACACCAGACTGATAACCCTCCTCTCTCCAGGGCATCTAACACCAGACTGATAACCCTCCTCCTCTCTCCAGGGCATCTAACACCAGACTGATAACCCTCCTCTCTCTCCTCTCTCCAGGGCATCTAACACCAGACTGGTAACCCTCCTCTCTCTCCAGGGCATCTAACACCAGACTGGTAACCCTCCTCTCTCTCCAGGGCATCTAACACCAGACTGATAACCCTCCTCTCTCTCCTCTCTCCAGGGCATCTAACACCAGACTGGTAACCCTCCTCTCTCCAGAGCATCTAACACCAGACTGATAACCCTCCTCTCTCTCCTCTCTCCAGGGCATCTAACACCAGACTGATAACCCTCCTCTCTCTCCTCTCTCCAGGGCATCTAACACCAGACTGATAACCCTCCTCTCTCTCCTCTCTCCAGGGCATCTAACACCAGACTGGTAACCCTCCTCTCTCTCCAGGGCATCTAACACCAGACTGATAACCCTCCTCTCTCTCCTCTCTCCAGGGCATCTAACACCAGACTGGTAACCCTCCTCTCTCTCCAGGGCATCTAACACCAGACTGATAACCCTCCTCTCTCTCCTCTCTCCAGGGCATCTAACACCAGACTGATAACCCTCCTCTCTCTCCTCTCTCCAGGGCATCTAACACCAGACTGATAACCCTCCTCTCTCTCCTCTCTCCAGGGCATCTAACACCAGACTGGTAACCCTCCTCTCTCCAGAGCATCTAACACCAGCCTGATAACCCTCCTCTCTCTCCTCTCTCCAGGGCATCTAACACCAGACTGATAACCCTCCTCTCTCTCCTCTCTCCTCTCCTCTCTCCAGGGCATCTAACACCAGACTGATAACCCTCCTCTCTCTCCCCTCTCCAGGGCATCTAACACCAGACTGGTAGCAGCCGTTGGCAGCAGGAACGGAACAGAGGAGACTAAACTCTTGGTGTTGGACTTTGACCTCACTGACGCCCAGAAGTGATGTCATTTAAAATGGACGTTATGTCATCGGGAAAGGATGCGATGTCATTGGATAAGGATGTGAGGCAATCAAAGAAGGATCCAATATCGTCATATGGGAACAGAAGCTTGTGGTGATGAGGAGGAGGTGAAGTAATGGAAGGACTGAGTGCAACTCCAAAATGTCCTCTTTCCTTCATCACAACCCTGTATTTTCTGTCTCAACTAAAACACTGGTACTGACTGTGAAGAGACACAAGATCAACTTTCTGTGACTGGAAGAAAACCGCGAGAGGGCTGGCTGGCTGGCTGGCTGGCTGACCCAGCTAACTGGCTGACCCAGCTAACTGGCTGACCCAGCTAACTGGCTGACCCAGCTAACTGGCTGACCCAGCTAACTGGCTGACCCAGCTAACTGGCTGACCCAGCTAACTGACTGACCCAAAGCTAACTGACGACCCAGCTAACTGACTGACCCAGCTAACTGACTGACCCAGCTAACTGACTGACAGACTGACTGACCCAGCTGACTGACCCAGCTAACTGACTGACAGACTGACTGGACCCAGCCTAACTGACTGACAGACTGACTGACCCTACTGACCCAGCTAATGACTGACTGACCAGCTAACTGACTGACGACTGACTGACCACGCTAACTGACTGACAGACTGACTGACCCAGCTAACTGACTGACAGACTGACTGACCCACTAACTGACTGACAGACTGACTGACCCAGCTAACTGACTGACAGACTGACTGACCCAGCTAACTGACTGACAGACTGACTGACCCAGCTAACTGACTGACAGACTGACTGACCCAGCTAACTGACTGACAGACTGACTGACCCAGCTAACTGACTGACAGACTGACTGACCCAGCTAACTGACCGGCTGGCTGGCTGACTGACCCAGCTAACTGACCGGCTGGCTGGCTGACACCCAGCTAACTGACGACCCAGAGACCAAACAGAGTAACTACTGTAACTCCTCCCAGACTACTGCTGGATGTATAGACTGTATATGAGGCAGATTACAGAGAGACACTGTTCCCAGATCTGTTTGGTCTTCAGCCAACCCTCTGACTGGCATGATGGACTGCCAGTAACTACAGGTCTGGGACCAGATCCATTGAACTGGAGAGACACTGGACTCTGGATATGTCTGAAACCCTATTCCCTATATAGTGCACTACTATAGACCCTATTCCCTATATAGTGCACTACAATAGACCCTATTCCCTATATAGTGCACTACTATAGACCCTATTCCCTATATAGTGCACTACTATAGACCCTATTCCCTATGTAGTACACTAGTATAGACCCTATTCCCTATGTAGTACACTACTATAGACCCTATTCCCTACATAGTGCACTACTATAGACACTATTCCCTATATAGTGCACTACAATAGACCCTATTCCCTATATAGTGCACTACTATAGACCCTATTCCCTATATAGTGCACTACTATAGACCCTATTCCCTACATAGTGCACTAGTATAGACCCTATATAGGGAATAGGGCGCTGGTCTAAAGTAGTGTACTATATAGGGAATAAGGCTCTGGTCTATAGTAGGTCACTATATAGGGAATAGGGTCTAAAGTAGTGTACTATATAGGGAATAGGGTCTATACTAGTGTACTACATAGGGAATAGGGTCTAAAGTAGTGTACTATATAGGGAATAGGGTCTAAAGTAGTGTACTATATAGGGAATAGGGTCTAAAGTAGTGTACTATATAGGGAATAGGGTCTAAAGTAGGGTACTATATAGGGAATAGGTTCTAAAGTAGTGTACTATATAGGGAATAGGCTCTGGTCTAAAGTAGTGCACTATATAGGGAATAGGGTCTATAGTAGTGCCACTATATAGGGAATAGGGCTCTGGTCTATACTAGTGTACTATATAGGGGATAGGGCTATAGTAGTGCACTATATAGGGAATAGGGTCTAAAGTAGTGTACTATGTAGGGAATAGGGTCTATAGTAGTCTACTATATAGGGAGTAGGGCTCTGGTCTAAAGTAGTGTACTATATAGGGAATAGGGCTCTGGTCTATAGTAGTCTACTATATAGGGAGTAGGGCTCTGGTCTAAAGTAGTGTACTATATAGGGAATAGGGCTCTGGTCTATAGTAGTGTACTATATAGGGAATAGGGTCTATACTAGTGTACTATGTAGGGTGCCAGACTCACCCTCTCCAGCCAGTCTAATATATGCTGGATCCATATACAGAATGGAGGTCCGGAGTTTCTCCCTCATTGACCTACCCAGGAAAACCTCCTGGGCCCCAGTGATATACTGTACTTAGACTTCAACTTGAGTTCCAACTGATTCCCCATTCCCCTATGTAGTGCACTACTTTAGACCAGCTAACTGGATCCTCCTTATAGGTTCCTGGTCTAAAGTAGTGCACTACATAGGGAACCAGTTGAGACTCAAGGTGAAGTATATCACTGGGGCCCAGGAGGTTTTCCTGGGTAGGTCAATGAGGGAGAAACTCTGTGTCCCGTTCGGTAACAGTTTGTGATATAATGTAAAATATGAATGTACATATGAAGATGTGTACATAATGTTTTTATATGCAAAGGATTGTTGGAGAAACGGTTGAATAAAGCTAAGGTAACTTTTCTAAAATATGTTGTGAATGATTGTTTAATTGGTGTTGCCCAATACACTGTTCTGGGGTCAGTTCGTTTTCCCCACTAATCATTAGGATTGGTGGAAGGGGGGATCTGATCCTAGATCTGTACATAGGGAGAAATGTACTTTTTCTCTGACTGACCCAGCTAACTGACTGACAGACTGACTGACCCAGCTAACTGACTGACCCAGCTAACTGACTGACCCAGCTAACTGACTGACCCAGCTAACTGACTGACCCAGCTAACTGACTGACAGACTGACTGACCCAGCTAACTGACTGACCCAGCTGACTGATCCAGCTAACTGACGACCCAGAGACCAAACAGAGTAACTACTGTAACTCCTCCCAGACTACTGCTGGATGTATAGACTGTATATGAGGCAGATTACAGAGAGACACTGTTCCCAGATCTGTTTGGTCTTCAGCCAACCCCTCTGACTGGCATGATGGACTGCAGTAACTACAGGTCTGGGACCAGATCCATTGAACTGGAGAGACACTGGACTCTGGATATGTCTGAAACCCTATTCCCTATATAGTGCACTACTATAGACCCTATTCCCTATATAGTGCACTACAATAGACCCTATTCCCTATATAGTGCACTACTATAGACCCTATTCCCTATATAGTGCACTACTATAGACCCTATTCCCTATGTAGTACACTAGTATAGACCCTATTCCCTATGTAGTACACTACTATAGACCCTATTCCCTATGTAGTACACTACTATAGACCCTATTCCCTATATAGTGCACTACTATAGACCCTATTCCCTATATAGTGCACTACTATAGACCCTATTCCCTACATAGTGCACTAGTATAGACCCTATATAGGGAATAGGGCGCTGGTCTAAAGTAGTGTACTATATAGGGAATAAGGCTCTGGTCTATAGTAGGTCACTATATAGGGAATAGGGTCTAAAGTAGTGTACTATATAGGGAATAGGGTCTAAAGTAGTGTACTATATAGGGAATAGGGAATAGGGTCTAAAGTAGTGTACTATATAGGGAATAGGGTCTAAAGTAGTGTACTATATAGGGAATAGGGCTCTGGTCTAAAGTAGTGCACTATATAGGGAATAGGGTCTAAAGTAGTGCACTATATAGGGAATAGGGTCTAAAGTAGTGCACTATATAGGGAATAGGGTCTAAAGTAGTGTACTATATAGGGAATAGGGCCCTGGTCTATAGTAGTGCACTATATAGGGAATAGGGCTCTGGTCTATAGTAATGCACTATATAGGGAATAGGGTCTATAGTAGTGCCACTATATAGGGAATAGGGCTCTGGTCTATAGTAGTGCACTATATAGGGGATAGGGCTATAGTAGTGCACTATATAGGGAATAGGGTCTATAGTAGTCTACTATATAGGGAATAGGGCTCTGGTCTATAGTAGTGCATTATATAGGGAATAGGGCTCTGGTCTATAGTAGTGTACTATATAGGGAATAGGGCTCTGGTCTATACTAGTGTACTATATAGGGTCTATAGTAGTGCCACTATATAGGGAATAGGGCTCTGGTCTATAGTAGTGTACTATATAGGGAATAGTGCTCTGGTCTATACTAGTGTACTATATAGGGAATAGGGTCTAAAGTAGTGCACTATATAGGGAATAGGGCTCTGGTCTATAGTAGTGTACTATATAGGGAATAGGGTCTATACTAGTGTACTATGTAGGGTGCCATACTCACCCTTTCCAGCCAGTCTAATATATGCTGGATCCATATACAGAATGGAGGTCCGGAGTTTCTCCCTCATTGACCTACCCAGGAAAACCTCCTGGGCCCCAGTGATATACTGTACTTAGACTTCAACTTGAGTTCCAACTGATTCCCCATTCCCCTATGTAGTGCACTACTTTAGACCAGCTAACTGGATCCTCCTTATAGGTTCCTGGTCTAAAGTAGTGCACTACATAGGGAACCAGTTGAGACTCAAGGTGAAGTATATCACTGGGGCCCAGGAGGTTTTCCTGGGTAGGTCAATGAGGGAGAAACTCTGTGTCCCGTTCGGTAACAGTTTGTGATATAATGTAAAATATGAATGTACATATGAAGATGTGTACATAATGTTTTTATATGCAAAGGATTGTTGGAGAAACGGTTGAATAAAGATAAGGTAACTTTTCTAAAATATGTTGTGAATGATTGTTTAATTGGTGTTGCCCAATACACTGTTCTGGGGTCAGTTCGTTTTCCCCACTAATCATTAGGATTGGTGGAAGGGGGGATCTGATCCTAGATCTGTACATAGGGAGAAATGTACTTTTTCTCTAACTGGTGTGTGTTGCTCGTTTCACCTTGAGCAGATTTTCACAAAACATCAGTAGCTTTTAAAAGTGTCTAACTCTTCTTGTTGCTTTTCCTGTTCTCTCACACACACACGTGTTTTCTCTTCATCTCTCTCTCGCTCGTCCTTGTATTTACCTCTCTCCTGTATACCTCTCTCTGTCTCTCTCTGTCTCTGTCTCTCTCTGTCTCTCTCTCTCTCTGTCTCTCTCTCTGTCTCTGTCTCTCTCTCTCTGTCTCTCTCTCTCTCTGTCTCTCTGTCTCTCTGTCTCTCACACATACCAACGCTATCACAGAGTGATGTGTATTGCTGTAATGAACCTCGTAGTAGAATTGGGGCTTTTCCTCTCTTCCTGTCGTTGTCTTCACTCCTCTCTCTCTCTCTTCCTGTCGTTGTCTTCACTCCTCTCTCTCTCTCTTCCTGTCGTTGTCTTCACTCCTCTCTCTCTCTCTTCCTGTCGTTGTCTTCACTCCTCTCTCTCTCTCTTCCTGTCGTTGTCTTCACTCCTCTCTCTCTCTCTTCCTGTCGTTGTCTTCACTCCTCTCTCTCTCTCTCTCTTCCTGTCGTTGTCTTCACTCTCTCTCTCTCTCTCTCTTCCTGTCGTTGTCTTCACTCCTCTCTCTCTCTCTTCCTGTCGTTGTCTTCACTCCTCTCTCTCTCTCTCTTCCTGTCGTTGTCTTCACTCCTCTCTCTCTCTTTCCCTGTCGTTGTCTTCACTCCTCTCTCTCTCTCCGTCGTTGTCTTCACTCCTCTCTCTCTCTTCCTGTCGTTGTCTTCACTCCTCTCTCTCTCTCTCCCTGTCGTTGTCTTCACTCCTCTCTCTCTCTCTTCCTGTCGTTGTCCTCTCTCTCTCTCTCTCTCTCTCTTCCTGTCGTTGTCTTCACTCCTCTCTCTCTCTCCCTGTCGTTGTCTTCACTCCTCTCTCTCTCTCCGTCGTTGTCTTCACTCCTCTCTCTCTCTTCCTGTCGTTGTCTTCACTCCTCTCTCTCTCTCTCCCTGTCGTTGTCTTCACTCCTCTCTCTCTCTCTTCCTGTCGTTGTCTTCACTCCTCTCTCTCTCTCTTCCTGTCGTTGTCTTCACTCCTCTCTCTCTCTCTTCCTGTCGTTGTCTTCACTCCTCTCTCTCTCTCTTCCTGTCGTTGTCTTCACTCCTCTCTCTCTCTTCCTGTCGTTGTCTTCACTCCTCTCTCTCTCTTCCTGTCGTTGTCTTCACTCCTCTCTCTCTCTTCCTGTCGTTGTCTTCACTCCTCTCTCTCTCTCTTCCTGTCGTTGTCTTCACTCCTCTCTCTCTCTCTTCCTGTCGTTGTCTTCACTCCTCTCTCTCTCTCTCCCTGTCGTTGTCTTCACTCCTCTCTCTCTCTCTCTTCCTGTCGTTGTCTTCACTCCTCTCTCTCTCTCTTCCTGTCGTTGTCTTCACTCCTCTCTCTCTCTCTTCCTGTCGTTGTCTTCACTCCTCTCTCTCTCTCTCCCTGTCGTTGTCTTCACTCCTCTCTCTCTCTCTCCCTGTCGTTGTCTTCACTCCTCTCTCTCTCTCTCCCTGTCGTTGTCTTCACTCCTCTCTCCCTGTCGTTGTCTTCACTCCTCTCTCTCTCTCTCTCTTCCTGTCGTTGTCTTCACTCCTCTCTCTCTCTCTCCCTGTCGTTGTCTTCACTCCTCTCTCTCCGTCGTTGTCTTCACTCCTCTCTCTCTCTCCCTGTCGTTGTCTTCACTCCTCTCTCTCTCCCTGTCGTTGTCTTCACTCCTCTCTCTCTCTCCCTGTCGTTGTCTTCACTCCTCTCTCTCTCTCCCTGTCGTTGTCTTCACTCCTCTCTCTCTCTCTCTTCACTTCTCTCTCTCTCTCTTCACTCCTCTCTCTCCCTGTCGTTGTCTTCACTCCTCTCTCTCTCTCTCTCTCTTCACTCCTCTCTCTCTCTCTCTTCACTCCTCTCTCTCTCTCTCTTCACTCCTCTCTCTCTCTCTCTTCACTCCTCTCTCTCTCTCTCTTCACTCCTCTCTCTCTCTCTCTTCACTCCTCTCTCTCTCTCTTCACTCCTCTCTCTCTCTCTCTCTCTTCACTCCTCTCTCTCTCTCTTCACTCCTCTCTCTCTCTCTTCCTGTCGTCTTCACTCCTCTCTCTCTCTCCCTGTCGTCTTCACTCCTCTCTCTCTCTCTCCCTGTCGTCTTCACTCCTCTCTCTCTCTTCCTGTCGTTGTCTTCACTCCTCTCTCTCTCTCTCTCCGTCGTTGTCTTCACTCCTCTCTCTCTCTTCCTGTCGTTGTCTTCACTCCTCTCTCTCTCTCTTCCTGTCGTTGTCTTCACTCTCTCTCTCTCTCCCTGTCGTTGTCTTCACTCCTCTCTCTCTCTCTCCCTGTCGTTGTCTTCACTCCTCTCTCTCTCCCTGTCGTTGTCTTCACTCCTCTCTCTCTCTCTTCCTGTCGTTGTCTTCACTCCTCTCTCTCTCTTCCTGTCGTTGTCTTCACTCCTCTCTCTCTCTCCCTGTCGTTGTCTTCACTCCTCTCTCTCTCTCTCTTCCTGTCGTTGTCTTCACTCCTCTCTCTCTCTCTCCCTGTCGTTGTCTTCACTCCTCTCTCTCTCTCTCCCTGTCGTTGTCTTCACTCCTCTCTCTCTCTCTCTCTCTCTCTCCCTGTCGTTGTCTTCACTCCTCTCTCTCTCTCCCTGTCGTCTTCACTCCTCTCTCTCTCTCTCTCTCTCCCTGTCGTTGTCTTCACTCCTCTCTCTCTCTCCCTGTCGTTGTCTTCACTCCTCTCTCTCTCTCTCCCTGTCGTTGTCTTCACTCCTCTCTCTCTCTCTCCCTGTCGTTGTCTTCACTCCTCTCTCTCTCTCCCTGTCGTTGTCTTCACTCCTCTCTCTCTCTCTTCCTGTCGTTGTCTTCACTCCTCTCTCTCTCTCTCCCTGTCGTTGTCTTCACTCCTCTCTCTCTCTCTCCCTGTCGTTGTCTTCACTCCTCTCTCTCTCTCTCCCTGTCGTTGTCTTCACTCCTCTCTCTCTCTCTCTTCACTCCTCTCTCTCTCTCTCTCTTCACTCCTCTCTCTCTCTCTCCCTGTCGTTGTCTTCACTCCTCTCTCTCTCTCTCCCTGTCGTTGTCTTCACTCCTCTCTCTCTCTCTCCCTGTCGTTGTCTTCACTCCTCTCTCTCTCTCTCTTCACTCCTCTCTCTCTCTCTCTCTTCACTCCTCTCTCTCTCTCTTCCTGTCGTTGTCTTCACTCCTCTCTCTCTCTCTCTTCCTGTCGTTGTCTTCACTCCTCTCTCTCTCTCTCTCCCTGTCGTTGTCTTCACTCCTCTCTCTCTCTCTCTCCCTGTCGTTGTCTTCACTCCTCTCTCTCTCTCCCTGTCGTTGTCTTCACTCCTCTCTCTGTTATGCGTCTGTCTTTCTCTAAGCGGTTTCCCGCGGCTACCGGTGTTCCTAACCACCGTTTTTATCGGAGACAAAGGAGAGGACGAGAAAGTCACACTCAGCAACGACGTACAGGTACCTTCTCTTAAAGACAAGGAGGGGGAGGGCACAAAGTTTGTCGACTTCAAGAAAGAATTTGATTAAATTTGGCACAAAGGTATTTATTATAAACCAATAGAAAGGGGTATTGGTGGGTAAACATAATGTTATCAGTCAATGTTCGCTAACAACAAATGTCTGGTTAAAAATGACAAGACTTCTTCTCTCAGGGACGGGGGGGTGAAACAGGGCTGCCCAATAAGTCCAACACTGTTTAACATCTACATTAATGAATTGGCAAAAACATTACTAGAATCAAGGCACCTGGTCTCACCCTACACAACACTGAAACCAAGTGTCTGCTGTCTCCCACTAAGGAGGGTCTGCTGTCTCTCACTAAGGAGGGTCTGCTGTAGTAATAATGTAGAGCAGATTTGGACCAATAGCCCCTCCCCTATTCAAATAGAAAAAGAAGAGCCATCACATTTTTACAGCCATCTAAAAACATGTGACCCTAAAACACACAGCTCTACAATAACAATAGAAGAGCCCCCTCAGCCAGCTGGTTCTGAGGCTCCGTTCACCAACCCAAACCAACCCCGTTGTCACGTGTGCTCCCCCTCGGGTCTCTAGGTCATGTGACCCTAAAACATTCCATCACACAGCTCCACAATAACAATAGAAGAGCCCCCTCAGCCAGCTGGTTCTGAGGCTCCGTTCACCAACCCAACCCCGTTGTCACGTGTGCTCCCCCTCGGGTCTCTAGGTCACCAGGCTGCTCGTTATGACACTCACCTGGACTCCATCACCTCCTTGATTACCTCCCCTATAGATGTCACTTTGGTTCCTTCCCCAGGCGTCCTTTGTTTCTGTTGCATGTCTGTGTGTTGTTCGTGGTTTCGTGATTTGTTCATGTTGGTTATTTTAATAAATAATTCCCTCCCTGAACTTGCTTCTTGACTCTCTGCTCATACGTCACACCCACAAAGCCTCAGGACAGCACTCAGAACATCTGGCCCAAAGAAATCAAAACATAAAGAAAAATATTGGTAAAACACGGCAAAAACATCCAAGTAAACCTCAATGTTATTTGGCTCTAAACAGACAGCACTTGGTGGCAGACTGTCTGAACCCTGTGACTGATAGAAAACTGAGGAAAACACTGACTAGTCTGGCTATAGAGACCGGTCGTCACAGACCAACCTGGCTGCCCAGAGAGGACAGTCTGGCTATAGAGACCGGTCGTCACAGACCAACCTGGCTGCCCAGAGAGGACAGTCTGGCTATAGAGACCGGTCGTCACAGACCAACCTGGCTGCCCAGAGAGGACAGTCTGGCTATAGAGACCGGTCGTCACAGACCAACCTGGCTGCCCAGAGAGGACAGTCTGGCTATAGAGACCGGTCTGCAACAGACAAACCTGCCTGCCCAGAGAGGACAGTCTGGCTATAGAGACCGGTCGTCACAGACAAACCCCGAGAGGACAGGCTGTGCTCACTCTGCTCCAGGGGAGAGACAGAGCTGCATTTCCTATTACACTGTGTGTGTGTGTGCGTGCGAGACTGAGTGGACTGGACTTCAGATAAATCCTAATTCAACTCAGAGCTTCATTCGCTACAGCCAGTCTTTTTTAAATATTTTTTTATTTCACCTTTATTTAACCAGGTAGGCTAGTTGAGAACAAGTTCTCATTTGCAACTGCGACCTGGCCAAGATAAAGCATAGCAGTGTGAGCATACAACAAAGAGTTACACATGGAGTAAACAATTAACAAGTCAATAACACAGTAGAAAACAAAGGGGGGGTCTATATACAATGTGTGCAAAAGGCATGAGGAGGTAGGCAAATAATTACAATTTTGCAGATTAACACTGGAGTGATAAATGATCAGATGGTCATGTACAGGTAGAGATATTGGTGTGCAGAAGAGCAGAAAAGTAAATAAATAAAAACAGTATGGGGATGAGGTAGGTAGATTGGGTGGGCTATTTACAGATGGACTATGTACAGCTGCAGCGATCGGTTAGCTGCTCAGATAGCTGATGTTTGAAGTTGGTGAGGGAGATAAAAGTCTCCAACTTCAGCGATTTTTGCAATTCGTTCCAGTCACAGGCAGCAGAGTACTGGAACGAAAGGCGGCCAAATGAGGTGTTGGCTTTAGGGATGATCAGTGAGATACACCTGCTGGAGCGCGTGCTACGGATGGGTGTTGCCATCGTGACCAGTGAGCTGAGATAAGGCGGAGCTTTACCTAGCATAGACTTGTAGATGACCTGGAGCCAGTGGGTCTGGCGACGAATATGTAGCGAGGGCCAGCCGACTAGAGCATACAAGTCGCAGTGGTGGGTGGTATAAGGTGCTTTAGTGACAAAACGGATGGCACTGTGATAGACTGCATCCAGTTTGCTGAGTAGAGTGTTGGAAGCCATTTTGTAGATGACATCGCCGAAGTCGAGGCTCGGTAGGATAGTCAGTTTTACTAGGGTAAGCTTGGCGGCGTGAGTGAAGGAGGCTTTGTTGCGGAATAGAAAGCCGACTCTTGATTTGATTTCCGATTGGAGATGTTTGATATGAGTCTGGAAGGAGAGTTTGCAGTCTAGCCAGACACCTAGGTACTTATAGACGTCCACATATTCTAGGTCGGAACCATCCAGGGTGGTGATGCTAGTCGGGCATGCAGGTGCAGGCAGCGACCAGTTGAAAAGCATGCATTTGCTTTTACTAGCGTTTAAGAGCAGTTGGAGGCCACGGAAGGAGTGTTGTATGGCATTGAAGCTTGTTTGGAGGTTAGATAGCACAGTGTCCAAAGACGGGCCGAAAGTATATAGAATGGTGTCGTCTGCTTAGAGGTGGATCAGGGAATCGCCCGCAGTAAGAGCAACATCATTGATATACACAGAGAAAAGAGTCGGCCCGAGAATTGAACCCTGTGGCACCCCCATAGAGACTGCCAGAGGACCGGACAGCATGCCCTACGATTTGACACACTGAACTCTGTCTGCAAAGTAATTGGTGAACCAGGCAAGGCAGTCATCCGAAAAACCGAGGCTACTGAGTCTGCCGATAAGAATATGGTGATTGACAGAGTCGAAAGCCTTGGCAAGGTCGATGAAGACGGCTGCACAGTACTGTCTTTTATCGATGGCGGTTATGATATCGTTTAGTACCTTGAGTGTGGCTGAGGTGCACCCGTGACCGGCTCGGAAACCAGATTGCACAGCGGAGAAGGTACGGTGGGATTCGAGATGGTCAGTGACCTGTTTGTTGACTTGGCTTTCGAAGACCTTAGATAGGCAGGGCAGGATGGATATAGGTCTGTAACAGTTTGGGTCCAGGGTGTCTCCCCCTTTGAAGAGGGGGATGACTGCGGCAGCTTTCCAATCCTTGGGGATCTCAGACGAGATGAAAGAGAGGTTGAACAGGCTGGTAATAGGGGTTGCGACAATGGTGGCAGATAGTTTCAGAAATAGAGGGTCCAGATTGTCAAGCCCAGCTGATTTGTACGGGTCCAGGTTTTGCAGCTCTTTCAGAACATCTGCTATCTGGATTTGGGTAAAGGAGAACCTGGAGAGGCTTGGGCGAGGAGCTGCGGGGGGGGGCGGAGCTGTTGGCCGAGGTTGAAGTAGCCAGGCGGAAGGCAATGGCCAGCCGTTGAGAAATGCTTATTGAAGTTTTCGATAATCATGGATTTATCAGTGGTGACCGTGTTACCTAGCCTCAGTGCAGTGGGCAGCTGGGAGGAGGTGCTCTTGTTCTCCATGGACTTCACAGTGTCCCAGAACTTTTTGGAGTTGGAGCTACAGGATGCAAACTTCTGCCTGAAGAAGCTGGCCTTAGCTTTCCTGACTGACTGCGTGTATTGGTTCCGGACTTCCCTGAACAGTTGCATATCACGGGGACTATTCGATGCTATTGCTGTCCGCCACAGGATGTTTTTGTGCTGGTCGAGGGCAGTCAGGTCTGGGGTGAACCAAGGGCTGTATCTGTTCTTAGTTCTGCATTTTTTGAACGGAGCATGCTTATCTAAAATGGTGAGGAAGCTACTTTTTTTTTCTATATAGTAACAGTTGCCAGGGCAACAGAGAAGTCTTACTGAGGACCATTACTACTGTCTTCCTTCACAGCTCGATACTGTCGTGTGTAGAGATGGCCTTGATGATGGGAAAGCACTTAGTTTAAATAAGAACTGCTTCATGGACGTCTGGACAAAGAGTCAACGTGGATGTGAACCTTTTCACAAAGCTGACGGAAAGTGTCTGATGGAAATGTAGAACACTCACACACACACACACAACCCACACACATCACACACATCACACACACACCACATAACCTCCCCAGACACACATCACACACACACATCCACACCACATAACCCACACACCACATTACCCACAATATGTTCAGTGTGTGTTGTGTATCAGGGTATTAGTAGCAAGCTTGATTAGATTATTAACTACTGGAAGTTCGTTGTTGGCCTCGTTCTCTCCCCCCCCCCCCCCCCCCCTCTCTCTGTGTCAGGATACAAAAGCTGGCTGGAACAATCATTATATATTCTCTCTATCTCAAACATTCTCTCTCGCTTATCCTTTCCACACACACCTCTCCCCCCTCTTTCCCCCTCCCTCTCTCTCCCCCTCTCTCTGAAGCAGGGATGTTCAATCAATTGATCTCAATCAATTATACTATATAACATATACAGTAGGGCAAAAAAGTATTTAGTCAGCCACCAATTGTGCAAGTTCTCCCACTTGAAAAGATGAGAGAGGCCTGTAATTTTCATCATAGGTACACTTCAACTATGAGAGACAAAATGAGAAAAAAAATCCAGAAAATCACATTTGTAGGATTTTTTTATGAATTTATTAGCAAATTATGGTGGAAAATAAGTATTTGGTCACCTACAAACAAGCAAGATTTCTGGCTCTCACAGACCTGTGACTTCTTCTTTAAGAGGCTCCTCTGTCCTCTACTCGTTACCTGTATACTTTATAACAAAATCTCTAAACCTCATAACATACAGATTTCAGTAGGACACTTTACATCTTAATTCACTCATTTGTTTTTCTCCCGGACAGGGTGATGGCTCCCAGACAGGGTGATGGCTCCCAGACAGGGTGATGGCTCCCAGACAGGGTGATACAGGGTGATGGCTCCCAGACAGGGTGATGGCTCCCAGACAGGGTGATGGCTCCCAGACAGGGTGAGACAGGGTGATGGCTCCCAGACAGGGTGATGGCTCCCAGACAGGATGATGGCTCCCAGACAGGGTGATACAGGGTGATGCTCCCAGACAGGGTGATGGCTCCCAGACAGGATGATGGCTCCCAGACAGGATGATGGCTCCAAGACAGGGTGATACAGGGTGATGGCTCCCAGACAGGGTGATGGCTCCCAGACAGGGTGATGGCTCCCAGACAGGGTGATACAGGGTGATGGCTCCCAGACAGGGTGATGGCTCCCAGACAGGGTGATGGCTCCCAGACAGGATGATGGCTCCCAGACAGGATGATGGCTCCCAGACAGGGTGATACAGGGTGATGGCTCCCAGACAGGGTGATGGCTCCCAGACAGGGTGATGGCTCCCAGACAGGATGATGGCTCCCAGACAGGATGATGGCTCCCAGACAGGGTGATACAGGGTGATGGCTCCCAGACAGGATGATGGCTCCCAGACAGATGGCCCAGGTGATGGCTCCCAGACAGGGTGATGGCTCCCAGACAGGGTGATGGCTCCCAGACAGGGTGATGGCTCCCAGACAGGGTGATGGCTCCCAGACAGGGTGATGGCTCCCAGACAGGGTGATACAGGGTGATGGCTCCCAGACAGGGTGATGGCTCCCAGACAAGGTGATGGCTCCCAGACAGGGTGATGGCTCCCAGACAGGGTGATACAGGGTGATGGCTCCCAGACAGGGTGATACAGGGTGATGGCTCCCACCAGACAGGGTGATGGCTCCCACCAGACAGGGTGATGGCTCCCACCAGACAGGGTGATGGCTCCCACCAGACAGGGTGATGGCTCCCACCAGACAGGGTGAGGGCTCCCACCAGACAGGGTGAGGGCTCCCAGATAGGGTGATGGATCCCAGACAGGGTGATGTTTATTTAAATTAAGGTCTTATCTACTTTTAGTATCAAACACTGTATTATTCAGTGGCTGCTACTGTCCTTACACAACATCAGACCTCTACTTTTACTAAACAAGGTTTCCCACTTCACCTGGCACTCATATAACCGCACATAAAGGCTCAATAAAATAACTAGGGAAGCCTAGTGGTTAGAGTGTAGAGGCGGTAGGGTAGCCTAGTGGTTAGAGTGTAGAGGCGGTAGGGTGGCCTAGTGGTTAGAGTGTAGAGGCGGTAGGGTAGCCTAGTGGTTAGAGTGTAGAGGCGGCAGGGTAGCCTAGTGGTTAGAGTGTAGAGGCGGCAGGGTAGCCTAGTGGTTAGAGTGTAGAGGCGGTAGGGTAGCCTAGTGGTTAGAGTGTAGAGGAGGCAGGGTAGCCTAGTGGTTAGAGTGTAGAGGCGGTATGGTAGCCTAGTGGTTAGAGTGTAGAGGCGGTATGGTAGCCTAGTGGTTAGAGTGTAGAGGCGGTATGGTAGCCTAGTGGTTAGAGTGTAGAGGTGCTATGGTAGCCTAGTGGTTAGAGTGTAGAGGTGGTATGGTAGCCTAGTGGTTAGAGTGTAGAGGTGGTATGGTAGCCTAGTGGTTAGAGTGTAGAGGCGGTATGGTAGCCTAGTGGTTAGAGTGTAGAGGTGGTAGGGTAGCCTAGTGGTTAGAGTGTAGAGGTGGTAGGGTAGCCTAGTGGTTAGAGTGTAGAGGAGGCAGGGTAGCCTAGTGGTTAGAGTGTAGGGGCGGCAGGGTAGCCTAGTGGTTAGAGTGTAGAGGAGGCAGGGTAGCCTAGTGGTTAGAGTGTAGAGGTGGTATGGTAGCCTAGTGGTTAGAGTGTAGAGGCGGCAGGTAGCCTAGTGGTTAGAGTGTAGAGGTGGTATGGTAGCCTAGTGGTTAGAGTGTAGAAGAGGCAGGGTAGCCTAGTGGTTAGAGTGTAGAGGAGGCAGGTAGCCTAGTGGGTAGAGTGTAGAGGCGGCAGGTAGCCTAGTGGTTAGAGTGTAGAGGGGCAGGTAGCCTAGTGGTTAGAGTGTAGAGGTGGTATGGTAGCCTAGTGGTTAGAGTGTAGAGGTGGTATGGTAGCCTAGTGGTTAGAGTGTAGAGGTGGTATGGTAGCCTAGTGGTTAGAGTGTAGGGGCTGCAGCGTAGCCTAGTGGTTAGAGTGTAGAGGCGGCAGGTAGCCTAGTGGTTAGAGTGTAGAGGTGGTATGGTAGCCTAGTGGTTAGAGTGTAGAGGTGGTATGGTAGCCTAGTGGTTAGAGTGTAGAGGCGGCAGGTAGCCTAGTGGTTAGAGTGTAGAGGTGGTATGGTAGCCTAGTGGTTAGAGTGTAGAAGAGGCAGGGTAGCCTAGTGGTTAGAGTGTAGAGGCGGTAGGGTGGCCTAGTGGTTAGAGTGTAGAGGCGGTAGGGTAGCCTAGTGGTTAGAGTGTAGAGGCGGCAGGGTAGCCTAGTGGTTAGAGTGTAGAGGCGGCAGGGTAGCCTAGTGGTTAGAGTGTAGAGGCGGTAGGGTAGCCTAGTGGTTAGAGTGTAGAGGAGGCAGGGTAGCCTAGTGGTTAGAGTGTAGAGGCGGTATGGTAGCCTAGTGGTTAGAGTGTAGAGGCGGTATGGTAGCCTAGTGGTTAGAGTGTAGAGGCGGTATGGTAGCCTAGTGGTTAGAGTGTAGAGGTGCTATGGTAGCCTAGTGGTTAGAGTGTAGAGGTGGTATGGTAGCCTAGTGGTTAGAGTGTAGAGGTGGTATGGTAGCCTAGTGGTTAGAGTGTAGAGGTGGTAGGGTAGCCTAGTGGTTAGAGTGTAGAGGTGGTAGGGTAGCCTAGTGGTTAGAGTGTAGAGGAGGCAGGGTAGCCTAGTGGTTAGAGTGTAGGGGCGGCAGGGTAGCCTAGTGGTTAGAGTGTAGAGGAGGCAGGGTAGCCTAGTGGTTAGAGTGTAGAGGTGGTATGGTAGCCTAGTGGTTAGAGTGTAGAGGCGGCAGGTAGCCTAGTGGTTAGAGTGTAGAGGTGGTATGGTAGCCTAGTGGTTAGAGTGTAGAGGTGGTAGGGTAGCCTAGTGGTTAGAGTGTAGAGGTGGTAGGGTAGCCTAGTGGTTAGAGTGTAGAGGAGGCAGGGTAGCCTAGTGGTTAGAGTGTAGAAGAGGCAGGGTAGCCTAGTGGTTAGAGTGTAGAGGAGGCAGGTAGCCTAGTGGGTAGAGTGTAGAGGCGGCAGGTAGCCTAGTGGTTAGAGTGTAGAGGGGCAGGTAGCCTACTGGTTAGAGTGTAGAGGTGGTATGGTAGCCTAGTGGTTAGAGTGTAGAGGTGGTATGGTAGCCTAGTGGTTAGAGTGTAGAGGTGGTAGGGTAGCCTAGTGGTTAGAGTGTAGAGGTGGTATGGTAGCCTAGTGGTTAGAGTGTAGGGGCTGCAGCGTAGCCTAGTGGTTAGAGTGTAGAGGCGGCAGGTAGCCTAGTGGTTAGAGTGTAGAGGTGGTATGGTAGCCTAGTGGTTAGAGTGTAGAAGAGGCAGGGTAGCCTAGTGGTTAGAGTGTTGAGGTGGTATGGTAGCCTAGTGGTTAGAGTGTAGAGGTGGTATGGTAGCCTAGTGGTTAGAGTGTAGAGGTGGTATGGTAGCCTAGTGGTTAGAGTGTAGAGGTGGTAGGGTAGCCTAGTGGTTAGAGTGTAGAGGTGGTATGGTAGCCTAGTGGTTAGAGTGTAGGGGCTGCAGCGTAGCCTAGTGGTTAGAGTGTAGAGGCGGCAGGTAGCCTAGTGGTTAGAGTGTAGAGGTGGTATGGTAGCCTAGTGGTTAGAGTGTAGAGGTGGTATGGTAGTCTAGTGGTTAGAGTGTAGAGGAGGCAGGTAGCCTAGTGGTTAGAGTGTAGAGGTGGTATGGTAGCCTAGTGGTTAGAGTGTAGAGGTGGTATGGTAGCCTAGTGGTTAGAGTGTAGAGGTGGTATGGTAGCCTAGTGGTTAGAGTGTAGGGGCTGCAGCGTAGCCTAGTGGTTAGAGTGTGGAGGCGGTATGGTAGCCTAGTGGTTAGAGTGTAGAGGCGGTATGGTAGCCTAGTGGTTAGAGTGTAGAGGTGCTATGGTAGCCTAGTGGTTAGAGTGTAGAGGGGCAGGTAGCCTAGTGGTTAGAGTGTAGAGGTGGTATGGTAGCCTAGTGGTTAGAGTGTAGAGGCGGCAGGTAGCCTAGTGGTTAGAGTGTAGAGGTGGTATGGTAGCCTAGTGGTTAGAGTGTAGAGGAGGCAGGGTAGCCTAGTGGTTAGAGTGTAGAGGCGGCAGGTAGCCTAGTGGTTAGAGTGTAGAGGTGGTATGGTAGCCTAGTGGTTAGAGTGTAGAGGAGGCAGGTAGCCTAGTGGGTAGAGTGTAGAGGCGGCAGGTAGCCTAGTGGTTAGAGTGTAGAGGGGCAGGTAGCCTAGTGGTTAGAGTGTAGAGGTGGTAGGGTAGCCTAGTGGTTAGAGTGTAGAGGTGGTATGGTAGCCTAGTGGTTAGAGTGTAGGGGCTGCAGCGTAGCCTAGTGGTTAGAGTGTAGAGGCGGCAGGTAGCCTAGTGGTTAGAGTGTAGAGGTGGTATGGTAGCCTAGTGGTTAGAGTGTAGAAGAGGCAGGGTAGCCTAGTGGTTAGAGTGTTGAGGTGGTATGGTAGCCTAGTGGTTAGAGTGTAGAGGTGGTATGGTAGCCTAGTGGTTAGAGTGTAGAGGTGGTATGGTAGCCTAGTGGTTAGAGTGTAGAGGTGGTAGGGTAGCCTAGTGGTTAGAGTGTAGAGGTGGTATGGTAGCCTAGTGGTTAGAGTGTAGGGGCTGCAGCGTAGCCTAGTGGTTAGAGTGTAGAGGCGGCAGGTAGCCTAGTGGTTAGAGTGTAGAGGTGGTATGGTAGCCTAGTGGTTAGAGTGTAGAGGTGGTATGGTAGCCTAGTGGTTAGAGTGTAGAGGAGGCAGGTAGCCTAGTGGTTAGAGTGTAGAGGTGGTATGGTAGCCTAGTGGTTAGAGTGTAGAGGTGGTATGGTAGCCTAGTGGTTAGAGTGTAGAGGTGGTATGGTAGCCTAGTGGTTAGAGTGTAGAGGTGCTATGGTAGCCTAGTGGTTAGAGTGTAGAGGGGCAGGTAGCCTAGTGGTTAGAGTGTAGAGGGGCAGGTAGCCTAGTGGTTAGAGTGTAGAGGTGGTATGGTAGCCTAGTGGTTAGAGTGTAGAGGTGGTATGGTAGCCTAGTGGTTAGAGTGTAGAGGCGGCAGGTAGCCTAGTGGTTAGAGTGTAGAGGTGGTATGGTAGCCTAGTGGTTAGAGTGTAGAGGAGGCAGGGTAGCCTAGTGGTTAGAGTGTAGAGGCGGCAGGTAGCCTAGTGGTTAGAGTGTAGAGGGGCAGGTAGCCTAGTGGTTAGAGTGTAGAGGTGGTATGGTAGCCTAGTGGTTAGAGTGTAGAGGTGGTATGGTAGCCTAGTGGTTAGAGTGTAGGGGCTGCAGCGTAGCCTAGTGGTTAGAGTGTGGAGGCGGTATGGTAGCCTAGTGGTTAGAGTGTAGAGGCGGTATGGTAGCCTAGTGGTTAGAGTGTAGAGGTGGTAGGGTAGCCTAGTGGTTAGAGTGTAGAGGAGGCAGGGTAGCCTAGTGGTTAGAGTGTAGGGGCGGCAGGGTAGCCTAGTGGTTAGAGTGTAGAGGAGGCAGGGTAGCCTAGTGGTTAGAGTGTAGAGGTGGTATGGTAGCCTAGTGGTTAGAGTGTAGAGGCGGCAGGTAGCCTAGTGGTTAGAGTGTAGAGGTGGTATGGTAGCCTAGTGGTTAGAGTGTAGAAGAGGCAGGGTAGCCTAGTGGTTAGAGTGTAGAGGAGGCAGGTAGCCTAGTGGGTAGAGTGTAGAGGCGGCAGGGTAGCCTAGTGGTTAGAGTGTAGAGGAGGCAGGGTAGCCTAGTGGTTAGAGTGTAGAGGTGGTATGGTAGCCTAGTGGTTAGAGTGTAGAGGCGGCAGGTAGCCTAGTGGTTAGAGTGTAGAGGTGGTATGGTAGCCTAGTGGTTAGAGTGTAGAAGAGGCAGGGTAGCCTAGTGGTTAGAGTGTAGAGGAGGCAGGTAGCCTAGTGGGTAGAGTGTAGAGGCGGCAGGTAGCCTAGTGGTTAGAGTGTAGAGGGGCAGGTAGCCTAGTGGTTAGAGTGTAGAGGTGGTATGGTAGCCTAGTGGTTAGAGTGTAGAGGAGGCAGGTAGCCTAGTGGGTAGAGTGTAGAGGCGGCAGGGTAGCCTAGTGGTTAGAGTGTAGAGGAGGCAGGGTAGCCTAGTGGTTAGAGTGTAGAGGTGGTATGGTAGCCTAGTGGTTAGAGTGTAGAGGCGGCAGGTAGCCTAGTGGTTAGAGTGTAGAGGTGGTATGGTAGCCTAGTGGTTAGAGTGTAGAAGAGGCAGGGTAGCCTAGTGGTTAGAGTGTAGAGGAGGCAGGTAGCCTAGTGGGTAGAGTGTAGAGGCGGCAGGTAGCCTAGTGGTTAGAGTGTAGAGGGGCAGGTAGCCTAGTGGTTAGAGTGTAGAGGTGGTATGGTAGCCTAGTGGTTAGAGTGTAGAGGTGGTATGGTAGCCTAGTGGTTAGAGTGTAGAGGTGGTAGGGTAGCCTAGTGGTTAGAGTGTAGAGGTGGTATGGTAGCCTAGTGGTTAGAGTGTAGGGGCTGCAGCGTAGCCTAGTGGTTAGAGTGTAGAGGCGGCAGGTAGCCTAGTGGTTAGAGTGTAGAGGTGGTATGGTAGCCTAGTGGTTAGAGTGTAGAGGTGGTATGGTAGCCTAGTGGTTAGAGTGTAGAGGCGGCAGGTAGCCTAGTGGTTAGAGTGTAGAGGTGGTATGGTAGCCTAGTGGTTAGAGTGTAGAAGAGGCAGGGTAGCCTAGTGGTTAGAGTGTAGAGGCGGTAGGGTGGCCTAGTGGTTAGAGTGTAGAGGCGGTAGGGTAGCCTAGTGGTTAGAGTGTAGAGGCGGCAGGGTAGCCTAGTGGTTAGAGTGTAGAGGCGGCAGGGTAGCCTAGTGGTTAGAGTGTAGAGGCGGTATGGTAGCCTAGTGGTTAGAGTGTAGAGGTGCTATGGTAGCCTAGTGGTTAGAGTGTAGAGGTGGTATGGTAGCCTAGTGGTTAGAGTGTAGAGGTGGTATGGTAGCCTAGTGGTTAGAGTGTAGAGGTGGTAGGGTAGCCTAGTGGTTAGAGTGTAGAGGTGGTAGGGTAGCCTAGTGGTTAGAGTGTAGAGGAGGCAGGGTAGCCTAGTGGTTAGAGTGTAGGGGCGGCAGGGTAGCCTAGTGGTTAGAGTGTAGAGGAGGCAGGGTAGCCTAGTGGTTAGAGTGTAGAGGTGGTATGGTAGCCTAGTGGTTAGAGTGTAGAGGCGGCAGGTAGCCTAGTGGTTAGAGTGTAGAGGTGGTATGGTAGCCTAGTGGTTAGAGTGTAGAGGTGGTAGGGTAGCCTAGTGGTTAGAGTGTAGAGGTGGTAGGGTAGCCTAGTGGTTAGAGTGTAGAGGAGGCAGGGTAGCCTAGTGGTTAGAGTGTAGAAGAGGCAGGGTAGCCTAGTGGTTAGAGTGTAGAGGAGGCAGGTAGCCTAGTGGGTAGAGTGTAGAGGCGGCAGGTAGCCTAGTGGTTAGAGTGTAGAGGGGCAGGTAGCCTAGTGGTTAGAGTGTAGAGGTGGTATGGTAGCCTAGTGGTTAGAGTGTAGAGGTGGTATGGTAGCCTAGTGGTTAGAGTGTAGAGGTGGTAGGGTAGCCTAGTGGTTAGAGTGTAGAGGTGGTATGGTAGCCTAGTGGTTAGAGTGTAGGGGCTGCAGCGTAGCCTAGTGGTTAGAGTGTAGAGGCGGCAGGTAGCCTAGTGGTTAGAGTGTAGAGGCGGCAGGTAGCCTAGTGGTTAGAGTGTAGAGGTGGTATGGTAGCCTAGTGGTTAGAGTGTAGAAGAGGCAGGGTAGCCTAGTGGTTAGAGTGTAGAGGAGGCAGGTAGCCTAGTGGTTAGAGTGTAGAGGAGGCAGGTAGCCTAGTGGGTAGAGTGTAGAGGAGGCAGGTAGCCTAGTGGGTAGAGTGTAGAGGCGGCAGGTAGCCTAGTGGTTAGAGTGTAGAGGGGCAGGTAGCCTAGTGGTTAGAGTGTAGAGGTGGTATGGTAGCCTAGTGGTTAGAGTGTAGAGGAGGCAGGTAGCCTAGTGGGTAGAGTGTAGAGGCGGCAGGGTAGCCTAGTGGTTAGAGTGTAGAGGAGGCAGGGTAGCCTAGTGGTTAGAGTGTAGAGGTGGTATGGTAGCCTAGTGGTTAGAGTGTAGAGGCGGCAGGTAGCCTAGTGGTTAGAGTGTAGAGGTGGTATGGTAGCCTAGTGGTTAGAGTGTAGAAGAGGCAGGGTAGCCTAGTGGTTAGAGTGTAGAGGAGGCAGGTAGCCTAGTGGGTAGAGTGTAGAGGCGGCAGGTAGCCTAGTGGTTAGAGTGTAGAGGGGCAGGTAGCCTAGTGGTTAGAGTGTAGAGGTGGTATGGTAGCCTAGTGGTTAGAGTGTAGAGGTGGTATGGTAGCCTAGTGGTTAGAGTGTAGAGGTGGTAGGGTAGCCTAGTGGTTAGAGTGTAGAGGTGGTATGGTAGCCTAGTGGTTAGAGTGTAGGGGCTGCAGCGTAGCCTAGTGGTTAGAGTGTAGAGGCGGCAGGTAGCCTAGTGGTTAGAGTGTAGAGGTGGTATGGTAGCCTAGTGGTTAGAGTGTAGAGGTGGTATGGTAGCCTAGTGGTTAGAGTGTAGAGGCGGCAGGTAGCCTAGTGGTTAGAGTGTAGAGGTGGTATGGTAGCCTAGTGGTTAGAGTGTAGAAGAGGCAGGGTAGCCTAGTGGTTAGAGTGTAGAGGCGGTAGGGTGGCCTAGTGGTTAGAGTGTAGAGGCGGTAGGGTAGCCTAGTGGTTAGAGTGTAGAGGCGGCAGGGTAGCCTAGTGGTTAGAGTGTAGAGGCGGCAGGGTAGCCTAGTGGTTAGAGTGTAGAGGCGGTAGGGTAGCCTAGTGGTTAGAGTGTAGAGGAGGCAGGGTAGCCTAGTGGTTAGAGTGTAGAGGCGGTATGGTAGCCTAGTGGTTAGAGTGTAGAGGCGGTATGGTAGCCTAGTGGTTAGAGTGTAGAGGCGGTATGGTAGCCTAGTGGTTAGAGTGTAGAGGTGCTATGGTAGCCTAGTGGTTAGAGTGTAGAGGTGGTATGGTAGCCTAGTGGTTAGAGTGTAGAGGTGGTATGGTAGCCTAGTGGTTAGAGTGTAGAGGTGGTAGGGTAGCCTAGTGGTTAGAGTGTAGAGGTGGTAGGGTAGCCTAGTGGTTAGAGTGTAGAGGAGGCAGGGTAGCCTAGTGGTTAGAGTGTAGGGGCGGCAGGGTAGCCTAGTGGTTAGAGTGTAGAGGAGGCAGGGTAGCCTAGTGGTTAGAGTGTAGAGGTGGTAGGGTAGCCTAGTGGTTAGAGTGTAGAGGTGGTATGGTAGCCTAGTGGTTAGAGTGTAGAGGTGGTAGGGTAGCCTAGTGGTTAGAGTGTAGAGGTGGTATGGTAGCCTAGTGGTTAGAGTGTAGAGGTGGTAGGGTAGCCTAGTGGTTAGAGTGTAGAGGTGGTAGGGTAGCCTAGTGGTTAGAGTGTAGAGGAGGCAGGGTAGCCTAGTGGTTAGAGTGTAGAAGAGGCAGGGTAGCCTAGTGGTTAGAGTGTAGAGGAGGCAGGTAGCCTAGTGGGTAGAGTGTAGAGGCGGCAGGTAGCCTAGTGGTTAGAGTGTAGAGGGGCAGGTAGCCTAGTGGTTAGAGTGTAGAGGTGGTATGGTAGCCTAGTGGTTAGAGTGTAGAGGTGGTATGGTAGCCTAGTGGTTAGAGTGTAGAGGTGGTAGGGTAGCCTAGTGGTTAGAGTGTAGAGGTGGTATGGTAGCCTAGTGGTTAGAGTGTAGGGGCTGCAGCGTAGCCTAGTGGTTAGAGTGTAGAGGCGGCAGGTAGCCTAGTGGTTAGAGTGTAGAGGTGGTATGGTAGCCTAGTGGTTAGAGTGTAGAAGAGGCAGGGTAGCCTAGTGGTTAGAGTGTAGAGGCGGCAGGTAGCCTAGTGGTTAGAGTGTTGAGGTGGTATGGTAGCCTAGTGGTTAGAGTGTAGAGGTGGTATGGTAGCCTAGTGGTTAGAGTGTAGAGGTGGTATGGTAGCCTAGTGGTTAGAGTGTAGAGGTGGTAGGGTAGCCTAGTGGTTAGAGTGTAGAGGTGGTATGGTAGCCTAGTGGTTAGAGTGTAGAGGAGGCAGGTAGCCTAGTGGTTAGAGTGTAGAGGTGGTATGGTAGCCTAGTGGTTAGAGTGTAGAGGTGGTATGGTAGCCTAGTGGTTAGAGTGTAGGGGCTGCAGCGTAGCCTAGTGGTTAGAGTGTGGAGGCGGTATGGTAGCCTAGTGGTTAGAGTGTAGAGGCGGTATGGTAGCCTAGTGGTTAGAGTGTAGAGGTGCTATGGTAGCCTAGTGGTTAGAGTGTAGAGGGGCAGGTAGCCTAGTGGTTAGAGTGTAGAGGTGGTATGGTAGCCTAGTGGTTAGAGTGTAGAGGCGGCAGGTAGCCTAGTGGTTAGAGTGTAGAGGTGGTATGGTAGCCTAGTGGTTAGAGTGTAGAGGAGGCAGGGTAGCCTAGTGGTTAGAGTGTAGAGGCGGCAGGTAGCCTAGTGGTTAGAGTGTAGAGGTGGTATGGTAGCCTAGTGGTTAGAGTGTAGAGGAGGCAGGTAGCCTAGTGGGTAGAGTGTAGAGGCGGCAGGTAGCCTAGTGGTTAGAGTGTAGAGGGGCAGGTAGCCTAGTGGTTAGAGTGTAGAGGTGGTATGGTAGCCTAGTGGTTAGAGTGTAGAGGTGGTATGGTAGCCTAGTGGTTAGAGTGTAGAGGCGGTATGGTAGCCTAGTGGTTAGAGTGTAGAGGGGCAGGTAGCCTAGTGGTTAGAGTGTAGAGGTGGTATGGTAGCCTAGTGGTTAGAGTGTAGAGGTGCTATGGTAGCCTAGTGGTTAGAGTGTAGAGGTGGTATGGTAGCCTAGTGGTTAGAGTGTAGAGGTGGTATGGTAGCCTAGTGGTTAGAGTGTAGAGGTGCTATGGTAGCCTAGTGGTTAGAGTGTAGAGGGGCAGGTAGCCTAGTGGTTAGAGTGTAGAGGGGCAGGTAGCCTAGTGGTTAGAGTGTAGAGGTGGTATGGTAGCCTAGTGGTTAGAGTGTAGAGGTGGTATGGTAGCCTAGTGGTTAGAGTGTAGAGGCGGCAGGTAGCCTAGTGGTTAGAGTGTAGAGGTGGTATGGTAGCCTAGTGGTTAGAGTGTAGAGGAGGCAGGTAGCCTAGTGGGTAGAGTGTAGAGGCGGCAGGTAGCCTAGTGGTTAGAGTGTAGAGGGGCAGGTAGCCTAGTGGTTAGAGTGTAGAGGTGGTATGGTAGCCTAGTGGTTAGAGTGTAGAGGTGGTATGGTAGCCTAGTGGTTAGAGTGTAGAGGTGGTATGGTAGCCTAGTGGTTAGAGTGTAGAGGTGGTATGGTAGCCTAGTGGTTAGAGTGTAGAGGTGGTATGGTAGCCTAGTGGTTAGAGTGTAGGGGCTGCAGCGTAGCCTAGTGGTTAGAGTGTGGAGGCGGTATGGTAGCCTAGTGGTTAGAGTGTAGAGGCGGTATGGTAGCCTAGTGGTTAGAGTGTAGAGGGGCAGGTAGCCTAGTGGTTAGAGTGTAGAGGTGGTATGGTAGCCTAGTGGTTAGAGTGTAGAGGCGGCAGGTAGCCTAGTGGTTAGAGTGTAGAGGTGGTATGGTAGCCTAGTGGTTAGAGTGTAGGGGCTGCAGCGTAGCCTAGTGGTTAGAGTGTGGAGGCGGTATGGTAGCCTAGTGGTTAGAGTGTAGAGGCGGTATGGTAGCCTAGTGGTTAGAGTGTAGAGGGGCAGGTAGCCTAGTGGTTAGAGTGTAGAGGTGGTATGGTAGCCTAGTGGTTAGAGTGTAGAGGTGCTATGGTAGCCTAGTGGTTAGAGTGTAGAGGTGGTATGGTAGCCTAGTGGTTAGAGTGTAGAGGTGCTATGGTAGCCTAGTGGTTAGAGTGTAGAGGTGGTATGGTAGCCTAGTGGTTAGAGTGTAGAGGCGGTATGGTAGCCTAGTGGTTAGAGTGTAGGGGCGGTATGGTAGCCTAGTGGTTAGAGTGTAGAGGTGCTATGGTAGCCTAGTGGTTAGAGTGTAGAGGTGGTATGGTAGCCTAGTGGTTAGAGTGTAGGGGCGGTATGGTAGCCTAGTGGTTAGAGTGTAGAGGCGGTATGGTAGCCTAGTGGTTAGAGTGTAGAGGCGGTATGGTAGCCTAGTGGTTAGAGTGTAGGGGCGGTATGGTAGCCTAGTGGTTAGAGTGTAGAGGTGGTATGGTAGCCTAGTGGTTAGAGTGTAGAGGGGCAGGTAGCCTAGTGGTTAGAGTGTAGAGGTGGTATGGTAGCCTAGTGGTTAGAGTGTAGAGGTGCTATGGTAGCCTAGAGGTTAGAGTGTGGAGGCGGTATGGTAGCCTAGTGGTTAGAGTGTAGAGGCGGTATGGTAGCCTAGTGGTTAGAGTGTAGAGGGGCAGGTAGCCTAGTGGTTAGAGTGTAGAGGTGGTATGGTAGCCTAGTGGTTAGAGTGTAGAGGTGCTATGGTAGCCTAGTGGTTAGAGTGTAGAGGTGGTATGGTAGCCTAGTGGTTAGAGTGTAGAGGTGCTATGGTAGCCTAGTGGTTAGAGTGTAGAGGTGGTATGGTAGCCTAGTGGTTAGAGTGTAGAGGTGGTATGGTAGCCTAGTGGTTAGAGTGTAGAGGTGGTATGGTAGCCTAGTGGTTAGAGTGTAGAGGCGGTATGGTAGCCTAGTGGTTAGAGTGTAGGGGCGGTATGGTAGCCTAGTGGTTAGAGTGTAGAGGTGGTATGGTAGCCTAGTGGTTAGAGTGTAGAGGCGGTATGGTAGCCTAGTGGTTAGAGTGTAGAGGTGCTATGGTAGCCTAGTGGTTAGAGTGTAGAGGTGGTATGGTAGCCTAGTGGTTAGAGTGTAGAGGTGGTATGGTAGCCTAGTGGTTAGAGTGTAGAGGCGGCAGGTAGCCTAGTGGTTAGAGTGTAGAGGTGCTATGGTAGCCTAGTGGTTAGAGTGTAGAGGTGGTATGGTAGCCTAGTGGTTAGAGTGTAGAGGTGGTATGGTAGCCTAGTGGTTAGAGTGTAGAGGTGGTATGGTAGCCTAGTGGTTAGAGTGTAGAGGTGCTATGGTAGCCTAGTGGTTAGAGTGTAGAGGTGGTATGGTAGCCTAGTGGTTAGAGTGTAGAGGCGGTATGGTAGCCTAGTGGTTAGAGTGTAGAGGCGGTATGGTAGCCTAGTGGTTAGAGTGTAGGGGCTGCAGGGTAGCCTAGTGGTTAGAGTGTAGAGGCGGTATGGTAGCCTAGTGGTTAGAGTGTAGAAGCGGTATGGTAGCCTAGTGGTTAGAGTGTAGAGGCGGCAGGTAGCCTAGTGGTTAGAGTGTAGGGGCTGCAGGTAGCCTAGTGGTTAGAGTGTAGAGGTGGTATGGTAGCCTAGTGGTTAGAGTGTAGAAGCGGTATGGTAGCCTAGTGGTTAGAGTGTAGAGGCGGCAGGTAGCCTAGTGGTTAGAGTGTAGGGGCTGCAGGTAGCCTAGTGGTTAGAGTGTAGAGGTGGTATGGTAGCCTAGTGGTTAGAGAGTAGGGGCTGCAGGGTAGCCTAGGGGTTAGAGTGTATGGGGCTGCAGGGTAGCCTAGTGGTTAGAGTGTAGAGGCGGCAGGATAGCCTAGTGGTTAGAGTGTAGAAGCGGTATGGTAGCCTAGTGGTTAGAGTGTAGGGGCGGCAGCGTAGCCTAGTGGTTAGAGCGTTGGACTAGTAACCGAAAGGTTGCAAGGTACAAATCTGTCGTTCTGCAATCTGTCGTTCTGCCCCTGAACAAGGCAGTTAACCCACTGTTCCTTGGGTTAAGGGCTTGGAGAGGCTTGGAGAGGGTTGGAGAGGCTTGGAGAGGGAGGGTTGGTGAGGGTTGGAGAGGCTGGGAGAGGCTTGGAGAGGGTTGGAGAGGGTTGGGGAGGCCTGGAGAGGCCTGGAGAGGCTTGGAGAGGGTTGGAGAGGCTTGGAGAGGGTTGGTTGGAGAGGGTTGGAGAGGGTTGGAGAGGCTTGGAGAGGCTTGGAGAGGCTTTGAGGCTTGGAGAGGGTTGGTTGGAGAGGCTTGGAGAGGGTTGGTTGGAGAGGCTTGGAGAGGCTTGGAGAGGCTTGGAGAGGCTTGTAGAGGCTTGGAGAGGCTTGGAGAGGCTTGGAGAGGCTTGTAGAGGCTTGGAGAGGCTTGGAGAGGCTTGGAGAGGGTTGGTTGGAGAGGCTTGGAGAGGCTTGGAGAGGCTTGGAGAGGCTTGTAGAGGCTTGGAGAGGCTTGGAGAGGCTTGGTTGGATAGGGTTGGAGAGGGTTGGAGAGGCTTGGAGAGGGTTGGAGAGGCTTGGAGAGGGTTGGAGAGGGTTGGAGAGGCTTGGAGAGGGTTGGTTGGAGAGGCTTGGAGAGGCTTGGAGAGGCTTGGAGAGGCTTGGAGAGGCTTGTAGAGGCTTGGAGAGGCTTGGAGAGGCTTGGTTGGATAGGGTTGGAGAGGGTTGGAGAGGCTTGGAGAGGGTTGGAGAGGCTTGGAGAGGGTTGGAGAGGGTTGGAGAGGGTTGGAGAGGCTTGGAGAGGGTTGGTTGGAGAGGGTTGGTGAGGCTTGGAGAGGCTTGGAGGGTTGGCCGTCATTGAAAATAAGAATTTGTTCTTAACTGACTTGCCTGGTTAAATAGAGGTAAAATAAATATAGCTACACCGCCTCCCACAGACCCCCCAGCACATCCCACTTCTGACACTAGTGTAGCAGACGGCAGGACAAGGAAGTGAAACCCTGTTACTGGTGTGAATGGCAAACACCCCATTTGGTAGGAATAGCTTAATTACATTTGACATATTTAGCAGACGCTCTTATCCAGAGTGACTTGGAGGAGCAATTAGGGTTTAAGTGCCTTGCTCAAGGGCACATTGACAGATTTTTTTTCAACTAGTCTGCTGGGGGATCTGAACCAGCAACCTTTCAGTGACTGGCCCAAAGCTTTTAACCGCTACGCTATGGTTCACATGGCGAGGATTGTGACAGTACAATGGTTTTGGAATGACAGTCTCCGGGACCAGGGTTTGAGTCCCATTCAGGATACCCTCCCTAACCCACTACATTGGTGTCGGGTGTTGCAAAGCATAATTGAAAGCGGTTCCCAGCCGAGTTTTTAGTCAGTAATTAGCCTAGCATTGTCTGTCAGGTTTCTGTACTACACATGTGATGGCAGAGTTTGCTAAACAAATGTGCAGCTTATTGATTCAAATCATCAAATCAAATGTATTTTATCAGCTGATGTAAGAAGGGATTTATATCCCAAAGTGCTGTACAGAAACCCAGCCTAAAAACCCCAAACAGCAAGCAATGCAGGTGTAGAAGCACGATATAATTCATGACATCATTCTGCCAGGTTGGCCTACTTTGCAGTCCACATTTAATTGGGAAGGTTTTTGGGGGGGGGAAACGTTGAAAAGGACTGTTTCATCACGAATCCCAGATGTTATAAGAGCCGATAGGCTTTATATCTTAACTTAGAAGTGTTTACTTCAGGTTGACGACTAGCATCCATTGAGTTGCAATGTCAATGTCATGTCTAAATCAACTTAAAATATTTACAGAATTCGTTTTTTTAGCGAAACAATTCGACAGGAAGGATACAGCTACATTTGTCCCTTTTAACTGTTTGTGATGAACAAGCAGCAGATGAAGAGATTTAGCAGAAATTATATAGTTATACCTGCAGAATATACTCGTGTCATGAGCAGTCCATCATAAATGCGCTCAGACTCCGTGACCTGGTGCAACGATATAGTGACATCTAGTGTTGAAAATGCTTTAACTACAAGACATGATGGATACAAGATACGGATATAAGGTGTCTGTATTCCAATTTGCCCAAGCAACAAAACAACAACAACAAAAACGACGGATATTTCTGCAACATTTAGTTTTGTTTTTGTGACGTAGATGAAGCTCCGCTGCCGCCTTGTCACGTTACTGATGTAATCTTCATCGTGTACACAAAGCTGTTCCGATGTATTACATTCTCTCAGTAGGCTATAAAAAGCATTAGCGCTATTCCCTACAAACTTCATGTTGTACACAAGCCTCTTGTGGACAGATATACCTGAACATAACAGCTGACCAATTATGCGCGACTTGAATTGTGGATTAACCACATGATCCATATCGATGTTGATTTGAGATGATACACGACAGGAAAACTCCATAACGTGTCTATGAACTTTAACCTCTTTATTAGACATGACAAAACACAGGTTACATAGTGGTTATAACCTCCTTACTTATACAAATACAAGCCTTATTCAGACATTTTAAGACTTTGCACGATCCTTGTCAACTTGTTTGTAAATATTGTGTAAATATTTGTTCGCTTTTTTTTCCTTCTGTTGTTGTAGTAGGAGTGTTACCGTGTTGAAATGTCCCGTTAGTTGTTTTCCTTCTGTGATTGGATTTATAATAATGGACCAACCCAGGACCCGTAGACCGACTGGACGGCCACAGACGAGACAAGTCGCCTTCACATCGGGATAATAACCCTTATCTTCTACACCAGTCTAAACATGTCAGTGACCAAAGCCAGACATAATCATTTACTCTTAACTATAACTATCACTGCAGTCACAGGAGTTGAACACGGACAACTTTTTTTTCTTCCCCAAAGTGTGTCGGCCTGGGTTCAGTGCAAATGTTTCAAAACTATGAAAACAAAACTGTCAAGCACTCGACTTAGTTTTCCTAGTTTCCAGACAACGCGTTTCTCAGGAAAATGTTGAGCAACGTCATAGAAAGAAAAAACCCAACCAAGTAATTTATTTTAACATATTCCCACAGAGTAAGATTCCACAGCCGCAAAGTCACAATTGTTTCGTTTTTTTTTATTTTATTTGAACCTTTTTTTAAAACTAGGCAAGTCAGTTAAATACAAATTATTATTTTCAATGACGGCCTAGGAACAGTGGGGTTAACTGCCTGTTCAGGGGCAGAACGACAGATTTGTACCTTGTCAAATCGGGGATTTAATCTTGCAACCTTTCGGTTACTAGTCCAACGCTCTAACCACTAGGCTACCCTGCCGCCCCGTTAGGGTTAAAATCACAAGAAAGACCTTAAAATACACATGATTTTTTTATTGATTTGTTTATAACAGTTTTCTGATTGGAAGAATGTAGAATGGTCTTAATATACTGGTCCTTATAGAAAACAAGGAAGAATGTAGAATGGTCGAACTCCTTATAGAAAACAAGGAAGAATGTAGAATGGTCGAACTCCTTATAGAAAACAAGGAAGAATGTAGAATGGTCGAACTCCTTATAGGAAACAAGGAAGAATGTAGAATGGTCGAACTCCTTATAGAAAACAAGGAAGAATGTAGAATGGTCGAACTCCTTATAGAAAACAAGGAAGAATGTAGAATGGTCGAACTCCTTATAGGAAACAAGGAAGAATGTAGAATGGTCGAACTCCTTATAGGAAACAAGGAAGAATGTAGAATGGTCGAACTCCTTATAGAAAACAAGGAAGAATGTAGAATGGTCGAACTCCTTATAGAAAACAAGGAAGAATGTAGAATGGTCGAACTCCTTATAGAAAACAAGGAAGAATGTAGAATGGTCGAACTCCTTATAGGAAACAAGGAAGAATGTAGAATGGTCGAACTCCTTATAGGAAACAAGGAAGAGTGTTTTTTATTTATTTATGAATATGACATGTTCCCATTAGCACCATTACATTTAAGAGGTATTGTAGCCTTATTGTAAGTATTATTGTAAGTAAGGAAACTGAGCAGCACATTCTCCCATAATAAACAAGTCATCAAGAATATTATAAATCCACAAAAATCTTGCCATTTATTTACATGTAGACAATGTATTTGTTGAGTTTCTTCAGTTAATGATTCACAGGGTAGTAATGCTTATGAATCATTCTGAAAAGAGACCCTTGACCTTGATAACAAGCAGGTGTTTGTGTTGGTAATAACCAAACCTTTTCTTCAAACAGATATTATTGACAAATGTATCCCAGTAAATTGTGACATAAGGAATAGATATATAGAACATCCCTTTGAAATAAAATATGTATAAATCCCATGTATAAATATTGTTTTGAGGGAGCAAGGAGAAAAGAGAAAACACAGGTTTCCTACTGGAGAGTATCTAAGAGAGAGTATCTGAAGAAGCTGAGGACTGGTTACGCCTCTAAACCGCAGGTTTAGCGCAATTTATCTTTAAGTATTTTTCAAATTAGGGAAATCAACAACAAAAAATGGAGACAACCGTATGTTTTTTTTTTTGTGGCTGTGATAACTAGTAACGACCGTCCACATCCCAAGACCTCTTCCTGGTCTTACGTCCGGACCAAGATCTCTTCCTGGTCTGACGTAATGACGTGCGTGGAGCAAGACTGGTCAGACAAACTACCTATTATTCGAAAGTCTCTACTGTTATTATTGTCAACAAATAGCTATTGTTTTTCATCTCTTTGTGATCATTTTACACAATCCCAACGTTGGCGAAGGATATTCAAGGTAGTCAACTTGTTTTGGGGAAAGTTATATACGAGTTTGTGTAGGTAAAAGTCGCACGACACTGGCTGCCGGTCGGTTCCTATGCGATAGGGACATGTTGTTATCCATTGTTTTGGACTTGTAGCGCTTGTTGTCTTCGTTCCCACACTAGAATAGTGTCTCTCTCTCTCTGCGATGGCCGAGGCGAGGAGAGTGGAGGACGAACAGCAGGAGAGTTTGAGAGGGGAACCGAGGGAACCTGTCGGAAGAAGACAGCCTCCACGACCGACCAACTCATCTGGAGGTAACATCTCACCAAACAACAATCCCACAGAATAGTTTATGTGCTATGTTTTTAGTTTTAAAGGACATTGTCAGTGTGATGGATGTATTGCATCATAAGAAAATGATACAATCAGTGTAGTGTTATTTATTTTTTAATTTTTTTACGTGTGAGGTAATGAAAAATACAAATTTAAATGGCGTCATTTCACGCAAGGTTTGTACCAACAGATTTTTGTAGTAATTTTTATTTAACATTTATTTAACCAGGAAAAGCCCATTGAGACCCATAGTGTCTTTTTCAAGGAAGACCTGGTCAAGAAGGCAGCAACAATCAATACATTACAGAATGAAAACATACAACAACATGATCCAGCCTAAAACAAAGCATTTCCACTCCTCCGTAACAGAGTCTCACATCAATATTTTAAATTCATTCAGAGGCACTAACATATCTAGATGAAGCAGGGATTGTAGACTATTCCATTCAGAGGCACTAACATACCTAGATGAAGCAGGGATTGTAGACTATTCCATTCAGAGGCACTAACATACCTAGATGAAGCAGGGATTGTAGACTATTCCATTCAGAGGCACTAACATACCTAGATGAAGCAGGGATTGTAGACTATTCCATTCAGTAGCACTAACACATCTAGATGAAGCATGGATTGTAGACTATTCCATTCAGAGGCACTAACATATCTAGATGAAGCAGGGATTGTAGACTATTCCATTCAGAGGCACTAACATATCTAGATGAAGCAGGGATTGTAGACTATTCCATTCAGAGGCACTAACATATCTAGATGAAGCAGGGATTGTAGACTATTCCATTCAGAGGCACTAACATACCTAGATGAAGCAGGGATTGTAGACTATTCCATTCAGAGGCACTAACATACCTAGACGAAGCAGGGATTGTAGACTATTCCATTCAGAGGCACTAACATACCTAGATGAAGCAGGGATTGTAGACTATTCCATTCAGAGGCACTAACATATCTAGATGAAGCAGGGATTGTAGACCATTCCATTCAGAGGCACTAACATACCTAGATGAAGCAGGGATTGTAGACTATTCCATTCAGTAGCACTAACACATCTAGATGAAGCAGGGATTGTAGACTATTCCATTCAGTAGCACTAACACATCTAGATGAAGCAGGGATTGTAGACTATTCCATTCAGAGGCACTAACATATCTAGATGAAGCAGGGATTGTAGACTATTCCATTCAGAGGCACTAACATACCTAGATGAAGCAGGGATTGTAGACTATTCCATTCAGAGGCACTAACATACCTAGATGAAGCATGGATTGTAGACTATTCCATTCAGTAGCACTAACACATCTAGATGAAGCATGGATTGTAGACTATTCCATTAAGAGGCACTAACATATCTAGATGAAGCAGGGATTGTAGACTATTCCATTCAGAGGCACTAACATACCTAGATGAAGCAGGGATTGTAGACTATTCCATTCAGAGGCACTAACATATCTAGATGAAGCAGGGATTGTAGACTATTCCATTCAGAGGCACTAACATACCTAGATGAAGCAGGGATTGTAGACTATTCCATTCAGTAGCACTAACACATCTAGATGAAGCAGGGATTGTAGACTATTCCATTCAGTAGCACTAACACATCTAGATGAAGCAGGGATTGTAGACTATTCCATTCAGAGGCACTAACATATCTAGATGAAGCAGGGATTGTAGACTATTCCATTCAGTAGCACTAACACATCTAGATGAAGCATGGATTGTAGACTATTCCATTAAGAGGCACTAACATATCTAGATGAAGCAGGGATTGTAGACTATTCCATTCAGAGGCACTAACATACCTAGATGAAGCAGGGATTGTAGACTATTCCATTCAGAGGCACTAACATATCTAGATGAAGCAGGGATTGTAGACTATTCCATTCAGAGGCACTAACATACCTAGATGAAGCAGGGATTGTAGACTATTCCATTCAGTAGCACTAACACATCTAGATGAAGCAGGGATTGTAGACTATTCCATTCAGTAGCACTAACACATCTAGATGAAGCAGGGATTGTAGACTATTCCATTCAGAGGCACTAACATATCTAGATGAAGCAGGGATTGTAGACTATTCCATTCAGAGGCACTAACATACCTAGATGAAGCATGGATTGTAGACTATTCCATTCAGTAGCACTAACACATCTAGATGAAGCATGGATTGTAGACTATTCCATTCAGAGGCACTTTTTATTTTATTTTTTATTTTATTTCACCTTTATTTAACCAGGTAGGCTAGTTGAGAACAAGTTCTCATTTGCAACTGCGACCTGGCCAAGATAAAGCATAGCAGTGTGAGCATACAACAAAGAGTTACACATGGAGTAAACAATTAACAAGTCAATAACACAGTAGAAAACAAAGGGGGGGTGTATATACAATGTGTGCAAAAGGCATGAGGAGGTAGGCAAATAATTACAATTTTGCAGATTAACACTGGAGTGATAAAAGATCAGATGGTCATGTACAGGTAGAGATATTGGTGTGCAGAAGAGCAGAAAAGTAAATAAATAAAAACAGTATGGGGATGAGGTAGGTGAAATGGGTGGGCTATTTACCAATAGACTATGTACAGCTGCAGCGATCGGTTAGCTGCTCAGATAGCTGATGTTTGAAGTTGGTGAGGGAGATAAAAGTCTCCAACTTCAGCGATTTTTGCAATTCGTTCCAGTCACAGGCAGCAGAGTACTGGAACGAAAGGCGGCCAAATGAGGTGTTGGCTTTAGGGATGATCAGTGAGATACACCTGCTGGAGCGCGTGCTACGGATGGGTGTTGCCATCGTGACCAGTGAGCTGAGATAAGGCGGAGCTTTACCTAGCATAGACTTGTAGATGACCTGGAGCCAGTGGGTCTGGCGACGAATATGTAGCGAGGGCCAGCCGACTAGAGCATACAAGTCGCAGTGGTGGGTGGTATAAGGTGCTTTAGTGACAAAACGGATGGCACTGTGATAGACTGCATCCAGTTTGCTGAGTAGAGTGTTGGAAGCCATTTTGTAGATGACATCGCCGAAGTCGAGGATCGGTAGGATAGTCAGTTTTACTAGGGTAAGCTTGGCGGCTTGAGTGAAGGAGGCTTTGTTGCGGAATAGAAAGCCGACTCTTGATTTGATTTTCGATTGGAGATGTTTGATATGAGTCTGGAAGGAGAGTTTGCAGTCTAGCCAGACACCTAGGTACTTATAGACGTCCACATATTCTAGGTCGGAACCATCCAGGGTGGTGATGCTAGTCGGGCATGCAGGTGCAGGCAGCGACCGGTTGAAAAGCATGCATTTGGTTTTACTAGCGTTTAAGAGCAGTTGGAGGCCACGGAAGGAGTGTTGTATGGCATTGAAGCTTGTTTGGAGGTTAGATAGCACAGTGTCCAAAGACGGGCCGAAGGTATATAGAATGGTGTCGTCTGCGTAGAGGTGGATCAGGGAATCGCCCGCAGCAAGAGCAACATCATTGATATACACAGAGAAAAGAGTCGGCCCGAGAATTGAACCCTGTGGCACCCCCATAGAGACTGCCAGAGGACCGGACAGCATGCCCTCCGATTTGACACACTGAACTCTGTCTGCAAAGTAATTGGTGAACCAGGCAAGGCAGTCATCCGAAAAAACCGAGGCTACTGAGTCTGCCGATAAGAATATGGTGATTGACAGAGTCGAAAGCCTTGGCAAGGTCGATGAAGACGGCTGCACAGTACTGTCTTTTATCGATGGCGGTTATGATGTCGTTTAGTACCTTGAGTGTGGCTGAGGTGCACCCATGACCGGCTCGGAAACCAGATTGCACAGCGGAGAAGGTACGGTGGGATTCGAGATGGTCAGTGACCTGTTTGTTGACTTGGCTTTCGAAGACCTTAGATAGGCAGGGCAGGATGGATATAGGTCTGTAACAGTTTGGGTCCAGGGTGTCTCCCCCTTTGAAGAGGGGGATGACTGCGGCAGCTTTCCAATCCTTGGGGATCTCAGACGAGATGAAAGAGAGGTTGAACAGGCTGGTAATAGGGGTTGCGACAATGGTGGCAGATAGTTTCAGAAATAGAGGGTCCAGATTGTCAAGCCCAGCTGATTTGTACGGGTCCAGGTTTTGCAGCTCTTTCAGAACATCTGCTATCTGGATTTGGGTAAAGGAGAACCTGGAGAGGCTTGGGCGAGGAGCTGCGGGGGGGGCGGAGCTGTTGGCCGAGGTTGAAGTAGCCAGGCGGAAGGCATGGCCAGCCGTTGAGAAATGTTTATTGAAGTTTTCGATAATCATGGATTTATCAGTGGTGACCGTGTTACCTAGCCTCAGTGCAGTGGGCAGCTGGGAGGAGGTGCTCTTGTTCTCCATGGACTTCACAGTGTCCCAGAACTTTTTGGAGTTGGAGCTACAGGATGCAAACTTCTGCCTGAAGAAGCTGGCCTTAGCTTTCCTGACTGACTGCGTGTATTGGTTCCGGACTTCCCTGAACAGTTGCATATCACGGGGACTATTCGATGCTATTGCAGTCCGCCACAGGATGTTTTTGTGCTGGTCGAGGGCAGTCAGGTCTGGGGTGAACCAAGGGCTGTATCTGTTCTTAGTTCTGCATTTTTTGAACGGAGCATGCTTATCTAAAATGGTGAGGAAGTTACTTTTAAAGAATGACCAGGCATCCTCAACTGACGGGATGAGGTCAATGTCCTTCCAGGATACCCGGGCCAGGTCGATTAGAAAGGCCTGCTCACAGAAGTGTTTTAGGGAGCGTTTGACAGTGATGAGGGGTGGTCGTTTGACTGCGGCTCCGTAGCGGATACAGGCAATGAGGCAGTGATCGCTGAGATCCTGGTTGAAGACAGCGGAGGTGTATTTGGAGGGCCAGTTGGTCAGGATGACGTCTATGAGGGTGCCCTTGTTTACAGAGTTAGGGTTGTACCTGGTGGGTTCCTAGATGATTTGTGTGAGATTGAGGGCATCTAGCTTAGATTGTAGGACTGGCGGGGTGTTAAGCATATCCCAGTTTAGGTCACCTAACAGAACAAACTCTGAAGCTAGATGGGGGGCGATCAATTCACAAATGGTGTCCAGGGCACAGCTGGGAGCTGAGGGGGGTCGGTAGCAGGCGGCAACCGTGAGAGACTTATTTCTGGAGAGAGTAATTTTCAAAATTAGTAGTTCGAACTGTTTGGGTATGGACCTGGAAAGTATGACATTACTTTGCAGGCTATCTCTGCAGTAAACTGCAACTCCTCCCCCTTTGGCAGTTCTATCTTGACGGAAGATGTTATAGTTGGGTATGGAAATCTCTGAATTTTTGGTGGCCTTCCTGAGCCAGGATTCAGACACAGCAAGAACATCAGGGTTAGCAGAGTGTGCTAAAGCAGTGAGTAAGACAAACTTAGGGAGGAGGCTTCTGATGTTGACATGCATGAAACCAAGGCTTTTTCGAACACAGAAGTCAACAAATGAGGGTGCCTGGGGACATGCAGGGCCTGGGTTTACCTCCACATCACCCGCGGAACAGAGAAGGAGTAGTATGAGGGTGCGGCTAAAGGCTATCAAAACTGGTCGCCTAGAGCGTTGGGGACAGAGAATAAGAGGAGCAGGTTTCTGGGCATGGTAGAATATATTCAGGGCATAATGTGCAGACAGGGGTATGGTGGGGTGCGGGTACAGCGGAGGTAAGCCCAGGCACTGGGTGATGATGAGAGAGGTTGTATCTCTGGACATGCTGGTAGTAATGGGTGAGGTCACCGCATGTGTGGGAGGTGGGACAAAGGAGTTATCAGGGGTATGAAGAGTGGAACTAGGGGCTCCATTGTGAACTAAAACAATGATAACTAACCTGAACAACAGTATACAAGGCATATTGACATTTGAGAGAGACATACAGCGAGGCATACAGTAATCACAGGTGTTGAATTGGGAAAGCTAGCTAAAACAGTAGGTGAGGCAACAGCTAATCAGCTAGCACAACAACAGCAGGTAAAATGGCGTAGACTAGGCAACGGGGCCAACAGATAAAACAAACAAGCAGAATGGAGTACCGTGATTTATGGACAGTCCAGCGTGCATCAGCTATGTAGCCAAGAGATCAGTGTCCAGGGGGCAGCGGTGGATGGGGAAGGGGAGCTGGACTGGCGAGTGTTATCCAGGTAAAAAAAAAAAAAAAACGAACAATGACTAAATAGCTTGTAGCTAGTTAGCTGGTTAGCTTCTGGAGGTTCTTGAGTGTGTTCTAAAAATAAATAAAAAATAATAGCGATTCCGTATCACATTGGGTGAGGCAGGTTTCCGGAAGGTATAAACAAATTAAAAGTCAAAAGAGATAGAAAGTAAATATGGGTCCGGTGGGCGTTTGGGACGCGGCGATTCAGGCGGTTAGCAGGCCTGTGCTAACAAGCTAACAGTTTGTAGGCCCGGGCTAGACAAGGTAGCAGTTAGCGGACCGGAGCTGGACAAGCTAGCAGTTAGCAGGCCGAATTAGCAAGCAGGGAGATAGCGAGGGCTAGAGAGTTAGCCTTTGGGGGACGTCGCGATGGGGTGAGTCTGTTTATTCCTCTTCATGCGGTGACATCGATAGACCGGTCGTGGGCCCGGGTATTGTAGCTCAGGAGTATGCTACGGTGGTAGCGCAGGCCGGGCTAGCTTCAAGCTAAGTGGGTGGAGACGCTAGCCAGGGGTAATCATCCGGGGTTGCGGTTTAGCTAGATAGCTAGTTGTGAAGATCCAGCGTATTTGGAAGCTTAGGTTTAGCAAAATGTTTTTAAAGGGATAGCTATGTAAAAAACGAAAAATATGTAAAAAACGAAAAATAAACAAAATATAAACAAAATATACAGGGACACGACACGACAGGACGACTTACTGCTACGCCATCTTGGATCACTAACATATCTAGATGAAGCAGGGATTGTAGACTATTCCATTCAGAGGCACTAACACATCTAGATGAAGCAGGGATTGTAGACTATTCCATTCAGAGGCACTAACATATCTAGATGAAGCAGGGATTGTAGACTATTCCATTCAGAGGCACTAACATATCTAGATGAAGCAGGGATTGTAGACTATTCCATTCAGAGGCACTAACATACCTAGATGAAGCAGGGATTGTAGACTATTCCATTCAGAGGCACTAACATACCTAGATGAAGCAGGGATTGTAGACTATTCCATTCAGAGGCACTAACATACCTAGATGAAGCATGGATTGTAGACTAGTCCATTCAGTAGCACTAACACATCTAGATGAAGCATGGATTGTAGACTATTCCATTCAGAGGCACTAACATATCTAGATGAAGCAGGGATTGTAGACTATTCCATTCAGAGGCACTAACATACCTAGATGAAGCAGGGATTGTAGACTATTCCATTCAGAGGCACTAACATACCTAGATGAAGCAGGGATTGTAGACTATTCCATTCAGAGGCACTAACATATCTAGATGAAGCAGGGATTGTAGACTATTCCATTCAGAGGCACTAACATACCTAGATGAAGCAGGGATTGTAGACTATTCCATTCAGTAGCACTAACACATCTAGATGAAGCAGGGATTGTAGACTATTCCATTCAGTAGCACTAACACATCTAGATGAAGCAGGGATTGTAGACTATTCCATTCAGAGGCACTAACATATCTAGATGAAGCAGGGATTGTAGACTATTCCATTCAGAGGCACTAACATACCTAGATGAAGCAGGGATTGTAGACTATTCCATTCAGAGGCACTAACATACCTAGATGAAGCAGGGATTGTAGACTATTCCATTCAGTAGCTCTAACACATCTAGATGAAGCAGGGATTGTAGACTATTCCATTCAGTAGCTCTAACACATCTAGATGAAGCATGGATTGTAGACTATTCCATTCAGTAGCTCTAACACATCTAGATGAAGCATGGATTGTAGACTATTCCATTCAGTAGCACTAACACATCTAGATGAAGCATGGATTGTAGACTATTCCATTCAGTGGCACCAACATATCTAGATGAAGCATGGATTGTAGACTATTCCATGCCTCTGGTGCACAAGACCAGAAGGCAATCTTGCCTAATGATGTAGCTATTGACCATATCATTCTATGTACTATAGTTCTATATCATTAATGAATATGCATAACATTCATCAACCAATTGCAACGTCTGCCTATTTTCCACAATAAAATGTCTATATTTTTAACACCCTGAATCACCAAGTTAGTAGTGCTGAGTGAATAGTGCCTTTTTTGAGGTCGGTTCGATTATGAATGGAATGAACTCCTTCAGGGGTTTAGAATTAGTGCATTATTCATAAACGTGTAAGAGTTCATTGTGCTTCTACACCTGCATTGCTTCCTGTTTGAGGGTTTTAGGCTGGGTTTATGTACAGCACTTTGAGATATCAGCTGATGTAAGAAAGGCTTTATAAATACATTTGATTTGATTACAACAACAAAACAATCACAGGTTTTGATTGTGGGTTGAATGCTGTAATACGGAATAAAACAATGAATAAACGTCAAATGATGATAATGACCGATTATTTCTGCTAAATCACTTATTAACCATCAACATTACTATAAAATTAAGTTAATTTTATTTGATGACTTTATTATCTCATTCCAAGTTATCATCTCAGCCCTATAGAGCTGCTGTCTGACCCCCCCAAAAAATCACGATTTTAGTCGCTCTTCGAAGTAAATAAGGCTTTATGACTGTTGAATACCAACTATCAAATCACTTAGATCATGTGTTTTCAGGTAGAGATACCTTGAGAAGCATCATGGTCATTGTAGTTAGTTTAGTGCAGAAAACACAGTAATTATGTAGAGTATTAGCCTGTTGTAAACTACAACTCCCTACTACATCGTACAGTTCCGTCTGGATCTGATTTATCTCTAGAGAAACTGCAATGTGCGCATTGAGCTCACCGGAAAACAAAAAAAACTGAACGAAATGGAATTCAAATAATTGAACCAACCTCTGTCAATTAGTTCTTTAAAAAAACGAAAAATAACCAACATTTCGGGTTAAACGCTCGGCACTACAAGTTAGGCATACCTAATTTCTAAATATGCTGTCAATCGTGAATGATAATTATTCACGTTCTAACGGTGAAACGTCCAAACCGCACCTGCATGCCAATCATTTGATTGGTCTCCATCCGTTTCCTGGGAATATGTATTTGATCTTGTTGAATTACTGTTTCGTGAGCCAGGGCCGGCGTCAGAACGGATCAGTTGGCCGGGCATTTTTGACGTCCGTAGTCACATTTGATCACGGGACTGCGCTAGCACAGTTGTTTTTATGGGTTTTAACACCAAAGAGTTTTCACCACTTCCGAATTCGTGAGAGATGACGTTCCAACCTCCATTCATCGCCCCATTCATCGCAAGCGAACAACAGCCTATCCCAGGCCCTCTGTTTCCCCCAACAGCCTATCCCAGGCCCTCTGTTTCCCCCAACAGCCTATCCCAGGCCCTCTGTTTCCCCCAACAGCCTATCCCAGGCCCTCTGTTTCCCCCAACAGCCTATCCCAGGCCCTCTGTTTCCCCCAACAGCCTATCCCAGGCCCTCTGTTTCCCCCAACAGCCTATCCCAGGCCCTCTGTTTCCCCCAACAGCCTATCCCAGGCCCTCTGTTTCCCCCAACAGCCTATCCCAGGCCCTCTGTTTCCCCCAACAGCCTATCCCAAGCCCTCTGTTTCCCCCAACAGCCTATCCCAGGCCCTCTGTTTCCCCCAACAGCCTATCCCAGGCCCTCTGTTTCCCCCAACAGCCTATCCCAGGCCCTCTGTCTGTTTCCCCCAACAGCCTATCCCAGGCCCTCTGTCTGTTTCCCCCAACAGCCTATCCCAGGCCCTCTGTCTGTTTCCCCCAACAGCCTATCCCAGACCCTCTGTCTGTTTCCCCCAACAGCCTATCCCAGACCCTCTGTCTGTTTCCCCCAACAGCCTATCCCAGGCCCTCCGTTTCGTCCAACAGTGACCTGGGGACAGACATACAGCTTTTTGCGCAAGGGGAAAATGGTTTCCACTGGATTCATGTGACCGACCGGCTTGATTCGGTCTTATGTAGCAAAATTAGAAATGGTATTTTACAATAAAAGTATAAAATAATCAAATAAAATAAAAGTAGAGACTCCGAGCTAGTAAAAAGGTATAGCATACACTGTAGTTGAGGAACAATGGGGAAAGTAGTTCTGCTTTAAATGTTGATAAACTTGTAACTCCACTTTTTGAGAAATTGGCCCCTGAATGTTTTGGTACTACTACAGGAAAGCTCGTCTTTGTCTACACCCATTCAGCATTGTTCACACCCTCTGAAGCTTTAGCCCCACCCATTCAGCATTGTTCACACCCTCTGAAGCTTTAGCCCCACCCATTCAGCATTGTTCACACCCTCTGAAGCTTTAGCCACACCCATTCAGCATCGTTCACACCCTCTGAAGCTTTAGCCACACCCATTCAGCATCGTTCACATCCTCTGAAGCTTTAGCCCCACCCATTCAGCATAGCATTCATAGCAACATTATGTTTAAGCAATAAGGCCCGAGGCGTTGTGATATATACCACGGCTAAGGGCTGTTCTTGGTCACGACGCAACGGGGAGTGCCCGTATACAGTCCTTAGCCGTGGAATATTGGCCATATACCACAAAACCCCTGAGGTGCCTTCTTGCTGTTATGAACTAGTTACCAATGTAATTACAACAGTAATATTTTGTCATACCCGTGGTATACGATCTGATATACCAACGGCTGTCAGCCAATCAGCGTTCAGGCATTGAACCACCCAGTTTATTATGGTCTTGATTTTTGGTTTGATTTGGTAATGCGTTATAACTCAATGTACATTACAGCCTTTAAGCTTCTCTACTCTCTGCTCTCTGTAGTTAACAGGCTATAATAAGTTCTAATGCAGCTGGAAACATTGATGACTGGTGTTTTCTGCTGCTCAGCCCATCACAGCTTCAGTCTTTATTTTAACCAGCCAATCAGCATTCAGGGATTAGCAGAGGGTTCCAATCATAATTTCCACATTCTGGAACCCCGGAGAGAGAGAGTTTCATTGGACAGCGGTGGGCTTTCCTTCTTTCCTTTGGCTCTTCAGTTTTTACTGAAGTGTTGGACTTCTGCTGTGATCCTTCTGTGGATGTTTGTTTTATCTGAAGCAGAGACTAGAGGAACTTTAGATGCTGGGGGAGTTATCTATATATTTATTCTATTGGACCAGGTACGTTTCATTTGAGAATTAATTCTCCTTTTATAGAAATGAGTTAAAGGGGGGAGAAGAGATTAATGAGTTTGTGTGGCGATGTCTTGACCAAGGCTTCTCTCGTTCCCTCTCTATTTCGCTATCTCCCTTCTCTGTCCCTTCCTTTCTTCTCTCTCCCTTCCTTTCTTCTCTCCCTTCCTTTCTTCTCTCTCCCTTCCTTTCTTCTCTCTCTTACCCTCTTCTCTCTCCCTTCCCCTCTTCTCTCTCCCTTCCCCTCTTCTCTTCCCCTCTTTTCTCTCCCTTCCCCTCTTCTCTTTCCCTCTTCTCTCTCCCTTCCCCTCTTCTCTCTCCCTTTCCCTCTTCTCTTTCCCTCTTCTCTCTCTCTTTCCCTCTTCTCTCTCCCTTTCCCTCTTTTCTCTCCCTTCCTTTCTTCTCTCTCCCTTCCTTTCTTCTCTCTCCCTTCCTTTCTTCTCTCTCCCTTCCTTTCTTCTCTCTCCCTTCCTTTCTTCTCTCTCCCTTCCTTTCTTCTCTCTCCCTTCCTTTCTTCTCTCCCTTCCTTTCTTCTCTCTCCCTTCCTTTCTTCTCTCTCCCTTCCTTTCTTCTCTCTCCCTTCCTTTCTTCTCTCTCCCTTCCCCTCTTCTCTCTCCCTTTCTCTCTTCTCTGCTTTCTCTCTCTCTCTTTCTTTCTATCTCTCTCCACAGAGCGCTCAGAGAGGCAGAAAGACCACAGACTCAGGTGAGAGATCTGCCAGTTTTGACGGACATATTGTTATCTCAAACAGTACCCTATTCTATCTCTAGTGCACTACTTCTGACCAGAGTGTCCCAAATGACCCCCTGTTCCCAATGGTCCCTGGTCTAAAGTAGTGCACTATATAGGGAATAGGGCTCTAGTCTAAAGTAGTGTACTATTTTGGGAATAGGGTTCTGGTCTAAAGTAGTGTACTATATAGGGAAAAGGGTGCCGTTTGGGATACAGCCTATTTTTCCTCTGCTATTACTCATCTGCCATCTAAATGATGACCTTGCTTTGCACACACTTGCTGTCGGGCTATGAGCTGTTAGCATGGCTAGTGGTTTTATATGGTCGCCTGAGCGGGACTGTAGAACAGTCGGGCTAGGAGCTGTTAGCATGGCTAGTGGTTTTATATGGTTGGCTGAGCGGGACTGTAGAACTGTCATGCTAGGAGCTGTTAGCATGGCTAGTGGTTTTATATGGTTGGCTGAGCGGGACTGTAGAACTGTCGGGCTAGGAGCTGTTAGCATGGCTAGTGGTTTTATATGGTTGGCTGAGCGGGACTGTAGAACTGTCATGCTAGGAGCTGTTAGCATGGCTAGTGGTTTTATATGGTTGGCTGAGCGGGACTGTAGAACTGTCGGGCTAGGAGCTGTTAGCATGGCTAGTGGTTTTATATGGTTGGCTGAGCGGGACTGTAGAACTGTCGGGCTAGGAGCTGTTAGCATGGCTAGTGGTTTTATATGGTTGACTGTAGAACTGTCGTGCTAGGAGCTGTTAGCATGGCTAGTGGTTTTATATGGTTGGCTGAGCGGGACTTTAGAACTGTCAGGCTAGGAGCTGTTAGCATGGCTAGTGGTTTTATATGGTTGGCTGAGCGGGACTGTAGAACTGTCGGGCTAGGAGCTGTTAGCATGGCTAGTGGTTTTACATGGTTGGCTGAGCAGGACTGTAGAACTGTCGTGCTAGGAGCTGTTAGCATGGCTAGAGGTTTTATATGGTTGACTGAGCGGGACTGTAGAACTGTCGTGCTAGGAGCTGTTAGTATGGCTAGTGGTTTTATATGGTTGGCTGAGCGGGACTGTAGAACTGTCAGGCTAGGAGCTGTTAGCATGGCTAGTGGTTTTATATGGTTGGCTGTAGAACTGTCGGGCTAGGAGCTGTTAGCATGGCTAGTGGTTTTATATGGTTGGCTGAGCGGGACTGTAGAACTGTCAGGCTAGGAGCTGTTAGCATGGCTAGTGGTTTTATATGGTTGGCTGTAGAACTGTCGGGCTAGGAGCTGTTAGCATGGCTAGTGGTTTTATATGGTTGGCTGTAGAACTGTCGGGCTAGGAGCTGTTAGCATGGCTAGTGGTTTTATATGGTTGGCTGTAGAACTGTCGGGCTAGGAGCTGTTAGCATGGCTAGTGGTTTTATATGGTTGGCTGAGCGGGACTGTAGAACTGTACAATCACCCTTCTGAACAAGATTTCTGTGACGTATAAGCAGGTCAAACGTTAAAGAGGAATGGAAACACTCAGCTTTAGAACACCAGCTAATTCTAAATCGCCATATTGGCATTGTTGCATCATCGGAAAAATAGTTTTTGTAATTCCAGAATGTACTGAGACCGTGACCTCTGTGTTCATGAATTAGCATAAATTGGCTGGTGTCAAACCATATATGGAAACAGGAAACATACAGTATTTTGAAAGATAAGAACAACCCTTTCAAATGATATGACCTACAATAACACATCTTCCTCATGAGGCGAGAGACTGAGAGCAGATCGATATGACCTACAATAACACATCTTCCTCATGAGGCGAGAGACTGAGAGCAGATCGATATGACCTACAATAACACATCTTCCTCATGAGGCGAGAGACTGAGAGCAGATCGATATGACCTACAATAACACATCTTCCTCATGAAGCTAGAGACTTAGAGCAGATCGATATGACCTACAATAACACATCTTCCTCATGAGGCGAGAGACTGAGAGCAGATCGATATGACCTACAATAACACATCTTCCTCATGAGGCGAGAGACTGAGAGCAGATCGATATGACCTACAATAACACATCTTCCTCATGAGGCGAGAGACTGAGAGCAGATCGATATGACCTACAATAACACATCTTCCTCATGAAGCTAGAGACTTAGAGCAGATCGATATGACCTACAATAACACATCTTCCTCATGAGGCGAGAGACTGAGAGCAGATCGATATGACCTACAATAACACATCTTCCTCATGAGGCGAGAGACTGAGAGCAGATCGATATGACCTACAATAACACATCTTCCTCATGAAGCTAGAGACTTAGAGCAGATCGATATGACCTACAATAACACATCTTCCTCATGAGGCGAGAGACTGAGAGCAGATCGATATGACCTACAATAACACATCTTCCTCATGAGGCGAGAGACTGAGAGCAGATCGATATGACCTACAATAACACATCTTCCTCATGAGGCGAGAGACTGAGAGCAGATCGATATGACCTACAATAACACATCTTCCTCATGAGGCGAGAGACTGAGAGCAGATCGATATGACCTACAATAACACATCTTCCTCATGAAGCTAGAGACTTAGAGCAGATCGATATGACCTACAATAACACATCTTCCTCATGAGGCGAGAGACTGAGAGCAGATCGATATGACCTACAATAACACATCTTCCTCATGAGGCGAGAGACTGAGAGCAGATCGATATGACCTACAATAACACATCTTCCTCATGAGGCGAGAGACTGAGAGCAGATCGATATGACCTACAATAACACATCTTCCTCATGAAGCTAGAGACTTAGAGCAGATCGATATGACCTACAATAACACATCTTCCTCATGAAGCTAGAGACTGAGAGCAGATCGATATGACCTACAATAACACGTCTTCCTCATGAAGCTAGAGACTTAGAGCAGATCGATACGGCCATAAACACAACTTCCTTATTTTGAATAGTGTAACTTTTACTGTGCATTTCAAAATGGCGCTAACCATACCTCTAATAAACGCTGTTCGGGATCAAAATACCCAAAAATAAAGACGTTTCTGTGTTACAAGCAATATGTTTCGTATTCGTGGATGGAATTAAATCTCTTTGCTTCGCTTTACATCCTGAAGTTTTTCCATTCCACCATTTAATAATAATATACATCTTATTTAAAACGCAGCTGGGACTACTTGTTCCTCTCTCTCTCTCTCTCTCAGCCGTCTCACAGCTGTTGCAGTAAGTATCCCGGTGCGGTGTTGAGGTTGGGCCGGGACTACTTATTTTCTGCCTCTGTGACACAACCCTGGAACTATGTGGCTCCAGCTACGGTCGGTTGGCACGGTAACAGAGGTTCCTCTGGCTGTGGATAGAAGTTTCCTCAAACTTCAGACGCTGATCTGAAATCAGTTTAGCCCAACCTGATGTTAGGCTTTAACCGTAAGAAGTGGGGGAAATGCAAAAGAAAAACTGACCTTAGATCAGAGTTTGAAGGCAACCTCTTAACCCAGAGGTTTAGGAGATCATTATTCAATGTCAGGAAGTATATACTGATGCATGTAAGCAAATCGTTTGGGGGGAGGGGAAGGGAGGGGGGAGTAGGGGAGGGGAGGGGGGAGCAGAAGTGAGGAAAGGGCAGGAGAGGGGAAGGAGGGATGAGCAGAAGTGAGGAAAGGACAGGAGGGAGGAAGGAGGGATGAGCAGAAGTGAGGAAAGGACAGGAGGGAGGAAGGAGGGATGAGCAGAAGTGAGGGAAGAGCAGGAGGTTCAAGTAGGGTATAGGGGGAGTTTGTTCACCCTCCCCCTCCTGTGTTAGAAGTGGCCTGCTAGCTGGGATGTGTTATGACTCATGGATCTGTGCATAGTTAGCAGCTAGAAGTCAACATCTGTTCTGTATAAACCAGCAGTATACTCAGAAAGTAGAGCAGACAGGAGAGGACCAGAGACAGGAGAGGACCAGAGACAGAACGAGACACTACAACAGACAGGAGAGGAACAAAGACAGAACGAGACACTACAACAGACAGGAGAGGACCAGAGACAGGAGAGGACCAGAGACAGGAGAGGACCAGAGACAGAACGAGACACTACAACAGACAGGAGAGGAACAGAGACAGAACGAGACACTACAACAGACAGAACGAGACACTACAACAGACAGGAGAGGACCAGAGACAGGAGAGGAACAAAGACAGAACGAGACACTACAACAGACAGGAGAGGAACAAAGACAGAACGAGACACTACAACAGACAGGAGAGGACCAGAGACAGGAGAGGAACAAAGACAGAACGAGACACTACAACAGACAGGAGAGGAACAGAGACAGAACGAGAGAGAACGGCAGACTGTGGAGATAGACACTACAACAGACAGAGGCTGAAGGTACTCTACTCTTTGGGTATGTAGACTCTGTCAACTTTCAAGGTTGTTTGTGATTGTTTTGTCAGAAAGTTTCCCTCTTGAGAGGATATGAGCTTTCCACCGTTATCCTCTGGGTTTCCTCTGAGGGAAGGAAAGAGAGTAGGAGAGAAAGCACAGGCAGAGAGAACAGCAGACTGTCGAACTAGAGAGAACAGCAGACTGTCAAACTAGAGAGAACAACAGACAGACGAACTAGACACGACAACAGACAGAGAGAACAGCAGACTGTCAAACTAGAGAGAACAACAGACAGAGAGAACAGCAGGCTGTCAAACTAGAGAGAACAACAGACAGAGAGAACAGCAGGCTGTCGAACTAGACACTACAGCAGGCTGTCGAACTAGACACTACAGCAGGCTGTCGAACTAGACACTACAGCAGGCTGTCGAACTAGACACTACAGCAGGCTGTCGAACTAGACACTACAGCAGGCTGTCGAACTAGACACTACAGCAGGCTGTCGAACTAGACACTACAGCAGGCTGTCGAACTAGACACTACAGCAGGCTGTCGAACTAGACACTACAGCAGGCTGTCGAACTAGACACTACAGCAGGCTGTCGAACTAGACACTACAGCAGGCTGTCGAACTAGACACTACAGCAGGCTGTCGAACTAGACACTACAGCAGGCTGTCGAACTAGACACTACAGCAGGCTGTCGAACTAGACACTACAGCAGGCTGTCGAACTAGACACTACAGCAGGCTGTCGAACTAGACACTACAGCAGGCTGTCGAACTAGACACTACAGCAGGCTGCCGAACTAGACACTACAGCAGGCAGAGAGAACAGCAGTGATGTTTCTCTGGAGGTGTCTAATCCTTATAGGGGGTGTTATATTGGTGTGGTCATGTCTCTGCATGTTTTAGATCAGGTTCAAATGAAACACAGAATACACTTTTACAGGCTTGTTTAATCAATGGTGGTAGATTAAATAACACATTTAGCTCTAGGTTGGACAGTGTGTACTGATCAGTCTGTTAGCTCTAGGTTGGACAGTGTGTAGACTGATCAGTCTGTTAGCTCTAGGTTGGACAGTGTGTTGACTGATCAGGCTGTTAGCTCTAGGTTGGACAGTGTGTGTACTGATCAGTCTGTTAGCTCTAGGTTGGACAGTGTTGACTGATCGGTCTGTTAGCTCTAGGTTGGACAGTGTTGACTGATCAGTCTGTTAGCTCTAGGTTGGACAGTGTGTTGACTGATCGGTCTGGTAGCTCTAGGTTGGACAGTGTGTAGACTGATCAGTCTGTTAGCTCTAGGTTGGACAGTGTGTAGACTGATCAGTCTGTTAGCTCTAGGTTGGACAGTGTGTGTACTGATCAGTCTGTTAGCTCTAGGTTGGACAGTGTGTTGACTGATAAGTCTGTTAGCTCTAGGTTGGACAGTGTTGACTGATCGGTCTGTTAGCTCTAGGTTGGACAGTGTTGACTGATCAGTCTGTTAGCTCTAGGTTGGACAGTGTGTTGACTGATCGGTCTGGTAGCTCTAGGTTGGACAGTGTGTAGACTGATCAGTCTGTTAGCTCTAGGTTGGACAGTGTGTAGACTGATCAGTCTGTTAGCTCTAGGTTGGACAGTGTGTACTGATCAGTCTGTTAGCTCTAGGTTGGACAGTGTGTAGACTGACCAGTCTGTTAGCTCTAGGTTGGACAGTGTGTAGACTGACCAGTCTGTTAACTCTAGGTTGGACAGTGTGTTGACTGACCAGTCTGTTAACTCTAGGTTGGACAGTGTGTAGACTGACCAGTCTGTTAGCTCTAGGTTTGACAGTGTGTTGACTGATCAGTCTGTTAGCTCTAGGTTGGACAGTGTGTTGACTGATCAGTCTGTTAGCTCTAGGTTGGACAGTGTGTTGACTGATCAGTCTGTTAGCTCTAGGTTGGACAGTGTGTTGACTGATCAGTCTGTTAGCTCTAGGTTGGACAGTGTGTTGACTGATCAGTCTGTTAGCTCTAGGTTGGACAGTGTGTAGACTGACCAGTCTGTTAGCTCTAGGTTGGACAGTGTGTTGACTGATCAGTCTGTTAGCTCTAGGTTGGACAGTGTGTTGACTGATCGGTCTGTTAACTCTAGGTTGGACAGTGTGTAGACTGACCAGTCTGTTAGCTCTAGGTTTGACAGTGTGTTGACTGATCAGTCTGTTAGCTCTAGGTTGGACAGTGTGTTGACTGATCAGTCTGTTAGCTCTAGGTTGGACAGTGTGTTGACTGATCAGTCTGTTAGCTCTAGGTTGGACAGTGTGTTGACTGATCAGTCTGTTAGCTCTAGTTTGGACAGTGTGTTGACTGATCAGTCTGTTAGCTCTAGGTTGGACAGTGTGTTGACTGATCAGTCTGTTAGCTCTAGGTTGGACAGTGTGTTGACTGATCAGTCTGTGACAGAGTGCTACAAAGGGGAAATAAACTGCTCATCATTTAAAGCATCTGTGGTTTGTCTGACGGTATGTGTTGTTGAGTACATACAAATAGACCACATACACTACACACACACACACACACACACACACACACACACACACACACACACTACACACACACACACCAGCTGTGTTTGTGGAAGGAAACCTGCTCTGGTTGTTCTGTAATGGAAGGAAACCTGCTCTGGGTGTTCTGTAATGGAAGGAAACCTGCTCTGGGTGTTCTGTAATGGAAGGAAACCTGCTCTGGGTGTTCTGTAATGGAAGGAAACCTTCTCTGGGTGTTCTGTAATGGAAGGAAACCTGCTCTGGGTGTTCTGTAATGGAAGGAAACCTGCTCTGGGTGTTCTGTAATGGAAGGAAACCTGCTCTGGGTGTTCTGTAATGGAAGGAAACCTGCTCTTGGTGTTCTGTAATGGAAGGAAACCTGCTCTGGGTGTTCTGTAATGGAAGGAAACCTGCTCTGGGTGTTCTGTAATGGAAGGAAACCTGCTCTGGGTGTTCTGTAATGGAAGGAAACCTGCTCTGGGTGTTCTGTAATGGAAGGAAAGAGAAGGTGAATGAACCAATATAATCACTGACTTGTTTCTTTTCTTTTCTTCCAGCCAAGGACCTCTCTCCTCTATCAGGGCCGCCATTAAGAGGAGTGAGTCTGCATCCCTCGTTTAAAAAAAAACCTCATTCTTTATTTACAGAACAAATGATGACTGGGCAGTTCTCTGATGTTTCTCTCAGTGCTATAAATAGTATAGCGAAGTCATCTCCCCTGTTGTTAGTAACAGTCTGTTGTTACCTGTATATAGGACCTGTTATTACCTGTATATAGGACCTGTTGTTACCTGTATATAGGACCTGTTGTTACCTGTATATAGGACCTGTTGTTAGTAACAGTCTGTTGTTACCTGTACATAGGACCTGTTGTTACCTGTACATAGGACCTGTTGTTACCTGTACATAGGACCTGTTGTTACCTGTACATAGGACCTGTTGTTACCTGTACATAGGACCTGTTGTTACCTGTACATAGGACCTGTTGTTACCTGTATATAGGACCTGTTGTTACCTGTATATAGGACCTGTTGTTACCTGTACATAGGACCTGTTGTTACCTGTATATAGGACCTGTTGTTACCTGTATATAGGACCTGTTGTTAGTAACAGTCTGTTGTTACCTGTATATAGGACCTGTTGTTACCTGTACATAGGACCTGTTGTTACCTGTACATAGGACCTGTTGTTACCTGTATATAGGACCTGTTGTTACCTGTATATAGGACCTGTTGTTACCTGTATATAGGACCTGTTGTTAGTAACAGTCTGTTGTTACCTGTATATAGGACCTGTTGTTACCTGTATATAGGACCTGTTGTTACCAACAGTCTGTCGTTAGTAACATGGTGAAGTCCTCTACAATAATGTTAGTGTGTTTATTTTTCAGCGACGACTAGATCCACTTCTGTGAGCGAGAGTACTCCCAGAGACCGGAGGTCAGTACAGCTCTGTTTTACAGAGTCAAGAAAACACACATCCTGCCGTATCTCTACTGGTTGTATTTCTATCTATCTGTTGATGCAGGTAACTGCCTAAATTAGAGTAAAAATGCTTATAAAATAAATGAGGGATACAAAGTATATTGAAAGCTTTTGTTTCCACGCAGGTTTGTTCTCCTGAGTTAAATAGGTCATGGACATCCCATCATGCTTAGGGTCATAAAAACCGCCCAGTTGCCCAGATATTTTGGCTACATAGAAGAAGAGATCTCAGTGACTTTGAAAGAGGGGTCTGAAAGGAGCATATAGGGGGTTTAAAGGGTGTGTGTGTCAGTGTGTGTGTGTGTTTGTCAGTGTGTGTGTCAGTGTGTGTGTCAGTGTGTGTGTCAGTGTGTGTGTCAGTGTGTGTGTGTGTGTGTCAGTGTGTGTGTGTGTGTGTCAGTTTGTGTCAGTGTGTGTGTGTGTCAGTGTGTGTGTGTGTCAGTGTCAGTGTGTGTGTGTCAGTTTGTGTCAGTGTGTGTGTGTGTCAGTGTGTGTGTGTGTCAGTGTCAGTGTGTGTGTGTGTGTGTCAGTCACCAAATCTCAACCCAGTTGAACACTTATGGAACGTTGCCGGCGTTTTCCACCACCATAAAAAAGGAATGTATCTTGGAAGAAAAGTTTCATCCCTCCACTTGAGTTCCAGACTGTTGGAGAACCGATGCCAAGGCACATTGAAGCTGTCCTGGTCGGCTCATGGTGGCCCAATTAAAGGGAAGGTTTAATGGGTAGGTAGCATAAAGGGTGGCCCAATGCCCAATTAAAGGGAAGGTTTAAAGGGAAGGTAGCATAAAGGGTGGCCCAATGCCCAATTAAAGGGAAGGTAGCATAAAGGGTGGCCCAATGCCCAATTAAGGGGAAGGTTTAAAGGGGAACCACATGTAACATACGGTTTCGCATCAAATGTCCCAAAGTTACACCTCACTATTCTATTATTCTTCGTGAGAAATAAACGAAACAATGTCGAAGTCATGTTCGGTAAAAATGGAGGACCCAGCAAGGCCAGCCTTTTCCCTGTAAACACCAACAGAAGTTTGACTTCAAATGTAAAACTTGAAAATTAAAACCGAAAGTGTTTGCACTCGTGACTACTGGTTTCCAATTGCATTTCCTGCCAAACCTACAGTTAGGTAGATAGATTCCAGATGTCAGCGAAGTACTAAGCCAAGGTGGAAAAAGTTGCAAAACTCCCATAGCCTACTTCAGAGAAAATGCTGAGAAGCCCCCCCCCCCCCCCCCTACCCCCCCAGAAGAAATAGAACACAGATGAGGAACTACACAATTCGAACAAGCAGGTATCCTTTTCAAAAGTGCATTGTGGGTCGTTTAAAAATAAATATGTTAATAACCCCAAAACATAACTATGTTTGTAGTTATAGGTAACCAGACGGTGACCTAAGTCTTTAACCCACACTGTGTTGTTATATAGGTGAGTAAAAACTCCTGTTTCCTACTAGCGGTTGGAACTGGTTCCAGGAAATGACTAAATTATTCGAGGAACCGAATCAGAACCAGAAACTAAAGGGATCTATACTGTTCCGTGACAGAACCGTTATTTTTTTTAAATCATGGGAACCTGTAAATAACTCTCTTACTTTCCAGGCATTTTATTTTCAGTGCCACAGAAATCGTAACAACGTGCCAAAGTTCTCACTCTGTCAGGCAGAAACTTATTCCAGCGTCTGTCTGCCAGCTGGACATCCTTGCTTGTGTGTACGTGTCCCCCCCTCTGAAGCCTAGTGTACTGTAGCCCCTCCCCCTCTGAAGCCTAGTGTACTGTAGCCCCTCCCCCTCTGAAGCCTAGTGTACTGTAGCCCCTCCCCCTCTGAAGCCTAGTGTACTGTAGCCCCTCCCCCTCTGAAGCCTAGTGTACTGTAGCCCCTCCCCCCCTGAAGCCGAGTCGACTGTAGCCCCTCCCCCTCTGAAGCCTAGTCGACTGTAGCCCCTCCCCCTCTGAAGCCCCTCCTCCTCCTACACTGTCCATAGTGACTGTCTGTACAGTGAGTATGTTTGTCTGTCATTGTGATGCTTAATGACTTTCCTATACAGAAAAAAAACTCATTTCAAAAGGGACAGAACTATAAATACTTGTTGGGGTTCAGAACCGGTACAGAACTCTGCTGGTTGGAACAGTGGAACGGAACCCAAAAAATAAAGGTTCTGTTCAGGAAAATAATAATTTGGGTGGCAACCCAAACCAACCCCTGCTTCCTACCCGTTAAGACACTATGTAAGTGTTTCCTTTATTTTGGCAGTTACCTGTATATATCTTTATTTTCTATTTCTCTATCAGGTTGATATCCTCTATGTTTTCCTAGTTCTATGATGATATCCTCTCTATGTTTTCCTAGTTCTATGATGATATCCTCTCTATGTTGTCCTAGTTCTATGATGATATCCTCTCTATGTTTTCCTAGTTCTATGATGATATCCTCTCTATGTTTTCCTAGTTCTATGATGATATCCTCTCTATGTTGTCCTAGTTCTATGATGATATCCTCTCTATGTTTTCCTAGTTCTATGATGATATCCTCTCTATGTTGTCCCAGCTCTATGATGATATCCTCTCTATGTTGTCCCAGCTCTATGATGATATCCTCTCTATGTTGTCCTAGTTCTATGATGATATCCTCTCTATGTTGTCCTAGTTCTATGATGATATCCTCTCTATGTTGTCCCAGCTCTGTTGTCCTAGTTCTATGATGATATCCTCTATGTTGTCCTAGCTCTATGTTGTCCTAGTACTATGATGATATCCTCTCTATGTTGTCCTAGTTCTATGATGATATCCTCTGTTGTCCTAGCTCTATGATGATATCCTCTCTATGTTGTCCTAGTTCTATGATGATATCCTCTCTATGTTGTCCTAGCTCTATGATGATATCCTCTCTATGTTGTCCCAGCTCTATGATGATATCCTCTCTATGTTGTCCTAGTTCTATGATGATATCCTCTCTGTTGTCCTAGCTCTATGATGATATCCTCTCTGTTGTCCCAGCTCTATGTTGTCCTAGTTCTATGATGATATCCTCTCTATGTTGTCCTAGCTCTATGTTGTCCTAGTTCTATGATGATATCATCTCTATGTTGTCCTTGCTCTATGCTCATGTCCTCTCTATGTGTTGTATCTCTACGCCAGGCGTCCAGAGATCACCATCCTTTCAGCAGAGCCACTGGTGTCTAATACTTGGTTCCCCGGGGCTTCTGGGGGATTCCCTCCTCCTCCTCCTCCTGCCGCTCAGATCTGGGGCAGTACTATACCTCCTACTATACAGGTAACTAACCCTCCTCTTCCTCCTCTTCCTCCCACCACTATGATCTGGGGCAGTACTATACAGGTAACTAACCATGAATGTTGGTTTTCTGTCAATTTGTGGTCGAGGGGGAATTTCTTATATTATTACGTGAGTACCGACAGGGACTATTATAATCACATCACATTGTGATGTCATGATGTGTGGGGGGGGGTATATCACAGTGTTTTATCATAATCACGATAGACAAAAGGTTGACATCGCCCCAACCCTAGTAAAAACCTGTCATGGTTTTCAACCCCTCTTTAAATATGTTCCCTATGTTTATCCCTGACACACTTTGGGGTCGATCGGATGTGAGTCATGAATAGTTTTGTTTTGCTCCCGGGCTCTTCCTCCCGGGCTCTTCCTCCCTGGCTCTTCCTCCCTGGCTCTTCCAGCCTCCCCCCTCCTATGATGAGGTGATTAGAGAGAAGATACAGGAACAGGATCAAGTGTTGCCTTCCTCCTCCTCACCCCTACACTCCGTCTCCACGACTACCATCGCCACGCAGACTGACACCGGACCAGAATCCTCAGGTCCAACCCACAGTCACGCCCCAGTCCAGAGAGGCTCAGTGGGTAAGAGAGGGGGAGGAGTGGGCGGAGAGGTTGACAGCACATAGTCTATTAATCAGTTCTTAGAATTCTGTTTTGGTCTGTGGAGTTCTAGATTAGTTCAATGTTGAGAGGCTGTTTTTGGAGTCCAAAATCTGAGATCAAATTGATCCTACTTGTACTGGTGCTTGTTGCTTCAATGTGTGAATTGGTGTTTGTTTGTAGCCACCAGAGCTCCAAAACCTCCCAGACCTTCTTTCCCCTTTATATCCAAACCTGATGACACAACGTCGCACGTTGATGACACGCCGGGAGCTGCTACTGTCGACCCTCCCCTCTTCCTAGAAAACAGTCCGGCACTACACACGCACACTCCGGCCAGCAGACACACCGAGGACACCAGACCAGCAGCGTTTCACAGTGACCTCTTGACTTCTGATCCTTTCTCACCTCTGACCTTTGCCTCTGGCAGCCAAACCGACCAATGGGTGCAGTCCTCCTCGGTCCCACCCCCTCATTCTACTGTTGCCTTGACAACTCCCTCCTCCCCTCCTCTGCTTCATAACCGGCCCAGGCCACACCCTCGCACGAAGAATAGCCTTCGACCAATCAGGCGAGAGGTCAAGGTTCAGACCCTGGTGAGGTTGGGACAGACAGAAAGTGAGGTCACAGAGAACCAGGAAGTGAGGAATCAGGAGGGGAAGTACCTTCAGGAGCTCCTGGACGCCTTCAGCTCAGACGATTGGGGCTTCCCTGATCACCATAGCAACGACAAGAGAGAGAGCGACTCAGAAGAAGAAGAAGAAGAAGAGGAGGAAGATATGAGTACTCTGAGAGCCAGGATACAAGCCTTCGAGCAGCAGCAACAGGCAGAGGACCACGGTAACCATGGAGACAACGGCGCGTCGCTAGGGCGGGGGAGACCTGAACCCCGTCACCGAGTCCAGCCCCCGTCCAAACCGGCCCCTCCCATCGCCCCTAAACCCTCCCTCGCAACCAAGACCTCCTGCAAAGGAGTCTGGCAAGGAGGAGGCTCGGTGGCAATCGACGTGAACTTGACTGTTGATACAACCACCACACAGCCCAAACCCAGTGACCCCTCTCCCAAACCCAGTGACCCCTCTCCCAAACCCAGTGACCCCTCTCCCAAACCCAGTGACCCCTCTCCCAAACCTATTAAGACCACCTCAAGTACCCCTGTCCCTGCCCTTAACCCTATTGTCCCAATACCTGCACCCCGACCCCTGCTCCCTAGAAAGCCCCCCTCTGAACCCCAAAGACCAGACCGCCAGGCGAGGCAGACAGAGGGGATCCCCCCAATTCCCTGTCCTCCTCCCAGACCTCCAGTAGCACCCAGGACTAAACCCTCCGTAGACCTCCACAGCACCAACACTAAACCCTCCGTAGACCTCCACAGCACCAACACTAAACCCTCCGTAGACCTCCACAGCACCAACACTAAACCCTCCGTAGACCTCCACAGCACCAACACTAAACCCTCCGTAGACCTCCACAGCACCAACACTAAACCCTCCGTAGACCTCCACAGCACCAACACTAAACTCTCCGTAGACCTCCACAGCACCAACACTAAACCAAGTGTTGCTCAGAAGCCCACTGCCATGACGTCATCTGGTCGAGCGAGTGGTAAGTGTGTGTAAAGCAGCACTAAGCTACCTATGATGTGTTTTGATAAGTGTGATAGCCTGCTAGCTGAGAGGTGCGATAGCCTGCTAGCTGAGAGGTGCGATAGCCTGCTAGCTGAGAGGTGCGATAGCCTGCTAGCTGAGAGGTGCGATAGCCTGCTAGCTGAGCGGTGCGATAGCCTGCTAGCTGAGCGGTGCGATAGCCTGCTAGCTGAGCGGTGCGATAGCCTGCTAGCTGAGCGGTGCGATGGCCTGCTAGCTGAGCGGTGCGATGGCCTGCTAGCTGAGCGGTGCGATGGCCTGCTAGCTGAGCGGTGCGATGGCCTGCTAGCTGAGCGGTGCGATGGCCTGCTAGCTGAGCGGTGCGATGGCCTGCTAGCTGAGCGGTGCGATGGCCTGCTAGCTGAGCGGTGCGATGGCCTGCTAGCTGAGCGGTGCGATGGCCTGCTAGCTGAGCGGTGCGATGGCCTGCTAGCTGAGCGGTGCGATGGCCTGCTAGCTGAGTTGTTTTCATCAAACATGGTGAAGGGGGGGTTTATAGGATGTGTGGTAGAGAACGTGCGAGAGTCATAATTTGTTACACAACACAACATGTGAAACCAACAAAAATGCCATGATTGTGTGTGAACAGCCCCTGGTGTGGGTGTGTGTCATTCAGCTTCAGTTTTGAAAACCTCAGTTATGCCACAGGAGGTTGGTGGCACCCAATAATTGGGGAGGATAGGCTAGAGGTAATGACTGGAGTGGAATGAGAGGAAATGGTATCATATACAGAGCAGAAATATTCACACCTTCTTCCACATGTTGTTCTTGTCACTGGCCTACACACACACACACACACAAACACCACACACACACACACACACACACACACACACACACACACACACACACACAGTGTCAATAAGTATTCAACCCTTTTGTTATCACGCTTATTTTTTTATATATATTTTATTTATTTAACCTTTTATTTAACGAGGCAAGTCAGTTAAGAACAAATTATTATTTACAATGACGGCCTACCGTCCGGATGTTAAATAAGTTCAGGAGTAAACCTGTGCTTAACTAATTATGTGATTTGTTGCATGGACTCACTCTGTGTGTAATAATAGTGTTTAACATGATTTTTGAATGACATCCTCATCTCTGTACCCCACACATACAACTATCTGTAAGGTCCCTCATCTCTGTACCCCACACATACAACTATCTGTAAGGTCCCTCATCTCTGTACCCCACACATACAACTATCTGTAAGGTCCCTCATCTCTGTACCCCACACATACAATTATCTGTAAGGTCCCTCATCTCTGTACCCCACACATACAACTATCTGTAAGGTCCCTCATCTCTGTACCCCACACATACAACTATCTGTAAGGTCCCTCATCTCTGTACCCCACACATACAACTATCTGTAAGGTCCCTCATCTCTGTACCCCACACATACAACTATCTGTAAGGTCCCTCATCTCTGTACCCCACACATACAACTATCTGTAAGGTCCCTCATCTCTGTACCCCACACATACAACTATCTGTAAGGTCCCTCATCTCTGTACCCCACACATACAACTATCTGTAAGGTCCCTCATCTCTGTACCCCACACATACAACTATCTGTAAGGTCCCTCATCTCTGTACCCCACACATACAACTATCTGTAAGGTCCCTCAGTCGAGCAGGGAAAATAAGTTAATACTTTGTAGCGCCACCTTTTGCTGCGATTACAGCTGTTATTCGCTTGGGGTATGTCTCTATCAGTTTTGCACATCGAGAGACAGATTTTTTTTTTTAAATGTCGTTCCACTTCATGATTGTGTCCCACTTGTTGATTCTTCACAAAAAAAATACAGTTTTATATCTTTATGTTTGAAGCCTGAAATGTGGCAAAAGGTCGCAAAGTTCAAGGGGGCCGAATACTTTCGCAAGGCACTGTAGGTGTCCTTCCTAACTCAGTTGCCGGAGAGGAAGGAAACCACTCAGGCCAAAGGTGACTTTAAATCAGTTATAGAGTTTAATGGCTGCGATAGTTACAGAGTGATAGGAGAAAACTGAGGATGGATGAACAACATTGTAGTTACTCCACAATACTAACCAAAATGACAGACGGAAAAGAAGGAAGCCTGTACAGAATAAAAAATATTGCAAAACATGCATCCTGTTTTGCAACGAGGCACTAAAGTAAAACTGACAAAAATAGGGCAAAGAAAGGAACATGATGTTTTGAATACAAAGCGTCATGTTTGGGGCAAATCCATCATATCACTGAGTTTAATAGACGATGTGCTGTCATCACTGAGTAACACTCTTCATATCTTCTAGCATGGTGGTGGCTGCGTCAGGTTATGGGTCTGCTTGTCATCGGCAAGGGAGTTTTTTGGGGGGATAAAAAGAAACGGAGATATACATGGAGGAGACTTAATCAAGCTAGTCGTCTTGACTACTTTCTTGTCTCTTTCTCTCTTGCATTAAAGGTTAAAAAAGTTTTAATAGGAGACAGAATGCGATCGGATCATCACCTAGTTGGCATTCACATAACTCTTATAGATTTTCCACGTGGACGGGGATATTGGAAATTTAATCAAAGTTTACTGGAGAACAACTTATTTTTAACTAAGACATGAGAATTTATAACTGAATGTTTCCAGTATAATATAGGTTCAGCAAATCCCCTTATTGTTTGGGATACCTTTAAATGTACCTTCAGGGGTCATTCAATATTCATCAATAATAAAACAGCAGTTTCTGGCTAAAGAAACAAGACTGACAAGGGAAATCCATGAACCTATAGTTCAGGTAGACGGCAATAAAAACGATAGAGATGCAAAATAAGTTGGAGGAAAAACAAAAAGAACTTGAGGAACTTATTCAAGAACGATCTAATGTAAACTATTACAAAAATAAAGCCAACTGGATGGAATATGGAGGAAAATGCACAAAATTCTTCCTGAATCTCCAATACAGGAACACTCACAAAAATAATTTGCAGAAACTCGTTACTGAAGACAGAGTCATCTATGATTCTCCGAATTATATTTTAAGAGAGGAAGCTAATTATTTTCCGTCTCATCCTCTCCCACTGAATGAAGATTACGGTAAGGAATTCTGTCCAAATAATATAAAACTAACAAATGTAATAGAAGCTCGAATCATTTTTAAAAGACGTATGATAGTCCAGTAGGTGATGAAACAGGGAGCCGTTCGGTAGTCATTACTACGCTAGGCGAGAGGGAGACACGGCGTTCAGAAAGCTAGCGGGCTGGGGCTAGCAGATGGGTCTTCACTGACATCCACGACGCAGAGGCCAGTTGAGAGCCAAATTATGTCAGCAGACCAGTCGTGATGGATCAATTGGATCAATTGGCCTGGACCCGTCTGTGTCGACAACGGGTCCAGGCCAATTGGCAAGAGAGATATTGTAGTTGGTTTACATTGTTGGCTAGCCGGGAGATGAGGCTAGCACGAGGCTAACTGGTCTTATTTCTGTATATATATGGGCAAATATTGTACAATCCAGGTGTGCAAAGTTCTTAAAGACTTAACCAGAAAGACTCACAGCTGTAATCACTGCCAAAAGTGATTATAACATGTATTGACTCAGAGGTGTCAATACTTATTTAAATTAGATATTTATGTATTTCATTTTCAATAAATTTGCAAAAATGTATCTTAAATATGTTTTCACTTTGTCATTATGGGATATTGTGTGTAGATGGGTGAAAAAAAAAATATTTGATCCATTTTGTCTCTACCTTCTTGCCCTTTGTGTTGTTGTCTGCACCCAATAATGTTTGTACCGTGTTTTGTGTTGCTACCGTGTTGTGTTGCTACCGTGTTGTGTTGCTACCGTGTTGTTGTCATGTTGTGCTGCTACCATGTTGTGTTGCTACCATGTTGTGTTGCTACCGTGTTGTTGTCATGTTGTGCTGCTACCATGTTGTGTTGCTACTGTGTTGTGTTGCTACCGTGTTGTGTTGCTACCGTGTTGTGTTGCTACCGTGTTGTTGTCATGTTGTGCTGCTACCATGTTGTGTTGCTACCGTGTTGTCATGTTGTGCTGCTACCATGTTGTGTTGCTACCGTGTTGTTTTGCTACCGTGTTGTGTTGCTACCATGTTGTGTTGCTACCGTGTTGTTGTCATGTTGTGCTGCTACCATGTTGTGTTGCTACCATGTTGTGTTGCTACCGTGTTGTTGTCATGTTGTGCTGCTACCATGTTGTGTTGCTACCATGTTGTGTTGCTACCGTGTTGTTGTCATGTTGTGCTGCTACCATGTTGTGCTGCTACCATGTTGTGTTGCTACCGTGTTGTGTTGCTACCGTGTTGTGTTGCTACCGTGTTGTTGTCATGTTGTGTTGCTACCGTGTTGTTGTCATGTTGTGCTGCTACCGTGTTGTTATGTTGTGTTGCTACCGTGTTGTTGTCATGGTGTGCTGCTACCATGATGTGTTGCTACCGTGTTGTTGTCATGTTGTGCTGCTACCATGTTGTGTTGCTACCATGTTGTGTTGTTGTCATGTTGTGTTGCTACCGTGTTGTTGTCATGTTGTGCTGCTACCATGTTGTGTTGCTACCATGTTGTGTTGCTACCGTGTTGTTGTCATGTTGTGTTGCTACCATGTTGTGTTGCTACCGTGTTGTTGTCATGTTGTGCTGCTACCATGTTGTGTTGCTACCGTGTTGTTGTCATGTGTTGCTGCCTTGCTATGTTGTTGTGTTGTCTCTCTTGTCCTGATGTGTGTTTTGTCCAATATTTATATGTTATTTATTTAAATTTATCCCAGCCCCCATCCCCGCAGGTGGTCTTTAACCTTTTGGTAGGCCGTCATTGTAAATAAGAAATTTGTTCTTAAACTGACTTGCCTGGTTAAATAAAGGGTTAAATAAAATAATTAAAATAATTTTGAATTCAGGCTGTAACAAAACAACAAGGGTTGTGAATATTTTCGGGACAACACTGGATATAATCTGTGTGTTTGATACCATTCCATTTGCTTTGTTCTTTTATGAGCCGTCCTCCCCTCAACAGCCTCCTGTGTTTATGCACATAACTTTACCTCTCTCCTTCTCTTCCCCTCTTCCTCTTCCTCTCCCCTCTCCCTTTCCTGTGTCTGGGACAGCCCTACCAGAGAACAGGAGACCTTCTCTGCCGTCCAAACCCTCCATTCAGACCTTAATCCCAGCTCCAGTCCAGGCTACTCCCCCAACCTTAGCCCCATCTCCAAACCCAGCCCCAGTGGGTTCTACCCCACCAGTCTTACCCCCAGTGGGATCTACCCCCCCAGTCTTACACCCAGCCCCAGTGGGTTCTACCCCTCCAGTCTTACACCCAGCCCCAGTGGGTTCTACCCCTCCAGTCTTACACCCAGCCCCAGTGGGTTCTACCCCTCCAGTCTTACACCCAGCCCCAGTGGGTTCTACCCCCCCAGTCTTAAACCCAGCCCCAGTGGGTTCTACCCCTCCAGTCTTACACCCAGCCCCAGTGGGTTCTACCCCCCCAGTCTTACCCCCAGCCCCAGTGGGATCTACCCCCCCAGTCTTACCCCCAGCCCCAGTGCGGTCTACTCCCCCAGCCTTACCCCCAGCCCCAGTCCAAAGGAAAACTCCACCAGTCTCCACAGAGTCTGAACCTCCTCTTCCTCCTCGGTAAGTGTGTGTATCTATGTCCTGGACTCCTGATAGACTGTATAGTCCTCCTTGGTTAGTGACTCCTGATAGACTGGTTAGTGACTCCTTGGTTAGTGACTCCTGATAGACTGGTTAGTGACTCCTGATAGACTGGTTAGTCCTCCTGATAGACTGGTTAGTGACTCCTGATAGACTGGTTAGTGACTCCTGATAGACTGGTTAGTGACTCCTGATAGACTGGTTAGTGACTCCTGATAGACTGGTTAGTGACTCCTGATAGACTGGTTAGTGACTCCTGATAGACTGGTTAGTGACTCCTGATAGACTGGTTAGTGACTCCTGGTAGACTGGTTAGTGACTCGTGATAGACTGGTTAGTGACTCCTTGTTGTCATGTTGCTGCTCTTAAAGTAGTAGAAATGTACAATACTAATATAATAGTATAACTCTGAATGTCTCTCTTTGTATATTCCAGAACACACACACTCTTAACCTGTCTCTGTCTGTGTGTCTCAGACCCCAGGGAGGGGTTAAGATGCTCCCCCTCCGCCCCCCTCCCATAAAGACTGTTCCTGGTCGACCCCCACCTCCTCAGGCTATCTCTGCCCCCTCTACTATATCATCCAATCAGCCATCCCCTCCCCAGGATGTCTCTGCCCCCTCTATCACATCAGCCGATCAACAGGCTGTCCCCGCCCACTCCAATCAGCCGCAGGGTCAGAGGGCACCAAAGAGAGGCCCCCCTCTACCCCCCCGACCCAAGCCTGGACATCCCCTGTACAAGAACTACATGGTAAACAAACATCTACTGGCTGTACCCCGCACTATACTGTATATACAAAGGTATGTGGACACCCTTTCAAATGAGTGGATTCGGCTATTTCAGCCACATCCGTTGCTGACAGATGTATAAAATCTCACAGCAATGCAATCTCCGTAGACAAACGTTGGCTGTAGAATGGCTCGTACTGAAGAGCTCACTTTTAACATAGAGCTGACCCGGTCAACTGTAAATGCTGTTATTGTGAAGTGGAAATGTCTAGGAGCAACAACGGCTCAGCCAAGAAGTGGTAGGCCACACAAGCTCACAGAACGGGACCGCAGAGTGCTGAAGCGTATAAATATCGTCTGTCCTCGGTTGTAACCCTCACTACTGAGTTCCAAACTGCCTCTGGAAGCAACGTCAGCACAAGAACTGTTCGTCGGGAGCTTCCTGCAATGGGTTTCCGTGGCCGAGCAGCTGCACACGAGCCTAAGATCACCATGAGCAATGCCAAGCGTTGGCTGGAGTGGTGTAAAGCTCGCCGCCATTGGACTCTGGAGGTGGAAACGTGTTCTCTGTAGTGATGGACGGACGTATCTGGGTTTGGCGGATGCCAGTAGAACGCTACCTGCCCAAATGCATAGTGCCAACTGTAAAGTTTGGTGGAGAAGGAATAATGGGCTGGTACTGTGGTTCGGGCCCCTTAGTTCCAGTGAAGGAAAATCTTAATGCTACAGCATTCAATGACATTCTAGATGATTCTGTGCTTCCAGGTTTGTGGCAACAGTTTGGGGAAGGCCCTTTCCTGTTTCAGCATGACAATGGACCTCACTTTGTGCATGGGGGCATTGTCATGCTGAAACAGGAAAGGGCCTGTTTCAGTGGTGTGCACAAAGTGAGGTCCATACAGATATGGTTTGTCGAGATCAGTGTGGAAGAACTTGACTGGTCTGCACAGAGCCCTGACCTCAACCCCATAGAACACCTTTGGGATGAATTGGGACGCCGACTGCAAACCAGGCCAAATCGCCCAACATCAGTGCCTGACCTCACTAATGCTTTTGTGGCTGAATGGAAGCAAGTCTTAGCAGCAACGTTCCAACATCTAGTGGAAAGCCTTCCCAGAAGAGTGGAGGCTGTTATAGCAGCAATGTTCCAACATCTAGTGGAAAGCCTTCCCAGAAGAGAGGAGGCTGTTATAGCAGCAATGTTCCAACATCTAGTGGAAAGCCTTCCCAGAAGAGTGGAGGCTGTTATAGCAGCAAAGGGGGGACCAACTCCATATTAATGCCCATGATTTTGGAATTACATGTTCGATGAGCAGGTGTCCACATACTTTGTGTGTGTGTGTTAGCATGCTAACATGCTAACACTGATTATACCTACCAGACCCTTCAGACATGCTAACACTGATTATACCTACCAGACCCTTCAGACATGCTAACATGCTAACACTGATTATACCTACCAGACCCTTGCTCATTTACCTTTATTCCATTTAATTAACTCCTTATATGGGTGTGTCTCAGAAACAGGACGTCCTGGTTCTGTTGGAGAAGATAGACTCCGCCCACGATGATTGTCTCCTGGGGGAGGAGTCAGGTCGTGTTCAAGAGTCACACATGACTGTCATCAACCCTCTGTCTGACCAATCACGGCCTCCCAACAACCAACAAAACCAATCGGATCCCGCCTCGGATGACAAGAGCCAATTGAAGCCTCCCTCTGAATACAAGAGCCAATCAGAAGCTCCGGTAAAATACGCCACATATATCCTTGCAAAATATTTGTTTTATTTCATCTTTCTAGTTTGCATTGTCTCTCCATTTCCTCCTTTAGTCCATCCTCCCATCTCAGACCAGTGTAGAGAAGACCCAGGTTACAGCACCTGGCAGGTGAGACACACACACACAGACACACACACAGACACACAATACACACACAGACACACACACACACACACAATACACAGACAGACAGACACACACAGACACACAATACACACAGACAGACAGACAGACACACAGACACAGACAGACACACACACACATACACAGTCACACAATACACAGACAGACACACACACACACACACAGACAGACACACATAGACACACAGACACACACACAGACACACAATACACACACAGACAGACACACACACACACACACAGACAGACACACATAGACACAGACAGACAGACACACAGACAGACACACACACACATACACAGACAGACAGACAGACACACACACACACAGATACACAGACAGAGAGACAGTGGTGAATTGTTTTTCTGTGTGTGTGTGTGTGTGTAGCGGTCCGAGGTGTGTGGCGCGGTTCGACTACGAGGGTGAGGAGGAAGACGAGCTGACCTTCTCCGAGGGTAACGTCATCGCTCTGACGGAGGTGATTGATCAGGAGTGGGGGCGGGGTCAGATCCACGGGCGAATAGGAATCTTTCCCCTGGCCTTCACCGAGATCCTGGAGGAACCACCCCCGTCGCCAGGGTTACAGACCATTGTCGAGACAACTGAATCCGCAGGTGAGCGAAACCCACAGTCCTTCAATTACTTAACCATAAGACCTTGATTAGACATTTCCTTTCTATTTTAGTTGTGTCCTTCTTGACCAAAGCCAAACATATAGACCTAGATAGATTTAGCCAACTGGATTCTAGTGGAGAGCTGTATGTGGTGATCCTATAGCCTTGTCTTTCTGTCCTGTGAGGCTGGTTATCCTGTAGCCTCGTCTTTCTGTCCTGTGAGGCTGGTTATCCTGTAGCCTCGTCTTTCTGTCCTGTGAGGCTGGTTATCCTATAGCCTTGTCTTTCTGTCCTGTGAGGCTGGTTATCCTGTAGCCTCGTCTTTCTGTCCTGTGAGGCTGGTTATCCTATAGCCTTGTCTTTCTGTCCTGTGAGGCCGGTTATCCTATAGCCTCGTCTTTCTGTCCTGTGAGGCTGGTTATCCTGTAGCCTCGTCTTTCTGTCCTGTGAGGCTGGTTATCCTATAGCCTTGTCTTTCTGTCCTGTGAGGCTGGTTATCCTGTAGCCTCGTCTTTCTGTCCTGTGAGGCTGGTTATCCTATAGCCTCGTCTTTCTGTCCTGTGAGGCTGGTTATCCTATAGCCTCGTCTTTCTGTCCTGTGAGGCTGGTTATCCTATAGCCTCGTCTTTCTGTCCTGTGAGGCTGGTTATCCTGTAGCCTTGTCTTTCTGTCCTGTGAGGTTGGTTATCCTATAGCCTCGTCTTTCTGTCCTGTGAGGCTGGTTATCCTGTAGCCTCGTCTTTCTGTCCTGTGAGGCTGGTTATCCTATAGCCTCGTCTTTCTGTCCTGTGAGGCTGGTTATCCTATAGCCTCATCTTTCTGTCCTGTGAGGCTGGTTATCCTGTAGCCTCGTCTTTCTGTCCTGTGAGGCTGGTTATCCTATAGCCTCATCTTTCTGTCCTGTGAGGCTGGTTATCCTGTAGCCTCGTCTTTCTGTCCTGTGAGGCTGGTTATCCTATAGCCTCGTCTTTCTGTCCTGTGAGGCTGGTTATCCTGTAGCCTCGTCTTTCTGTCCTGTGAGGCTGGTTATCCTATAGCCTCGTCTTTCTGTCCTGTGAGGCTGGTTATCCTGTAGCCTCGTCTTTCTGTCCTGTGAGGCTGGTTATCCTATAGCCTCGTCTTTCTGTCCTGTGAGGCTGGTTATCCTATAACCTCGTCTTTCTGTCCTGTGAGTCTTTGAGAGTAGATAGTTGACCACATAGACAGGTTCATTAGGAGCAGAGTTAATTGTTAAATGTGAAACGGATCCTCTCTCCCTGGAAACGGATCTTCTCTCCCTGGAGACGGATCCTCTCTCCCTGGAAACGGATCCTCTCTCCCTGGCAACGGATCCTCTCTCCCTGGCAACGGATCCTCTCTCCCTGGCAACGGATCCTCTCTCCCTGGCAACGGATCCTCTCTCCCTGGCAACGGATCCTCTCTCCCTGGCAACGGATCCTCTCTCCCTGGCAACGGATCCTCTCTCCCTGGCAACGGATGCTCTCTCCCTGGCAACGGATGCTCTCTCCCTGGCAACGGATGCGCTCTCCCTGGCAACTGATCCTCTCTCCCTGGCAACGGATGCTCTCTCCCTGGAAACGGATCCTCTCTCCCTGGCAGAGGGTCTGAGTGGAATTTTTGTCCACAACAGAACACCCTTTAGTCAGCTGAAGATTTGTGTGTTAATATTTATAAATGTGTGTGTGCGTGTGCTCTGTATGTTCTCTCTCAGACGTTCCAGACCAGTGGGTTGTGGCTCTCCACGACTTCCCAGGTCAGACTGCAGAGGATCTGTGGTTCCAGCAGGGGGCGCTGATCAGAGTAACGCAGCGTGTCGACGCAGACTGGACCAGAGGAACACTGGACGGACGGGAGGGACTGTTCCCCACTACCTTCACACACACCTGTAACACAGGTAACACACAGAGTAGGGTGGAGTTGCCCTAGACGCTGATCTGGGGTCAGTTTTGCTCCCCCCCCCCCCATACTAATGGTTAAGGTTTGGGGGCGGGGAAGCTGATCCTAGATCAGTCCCTATGGGATGCTTCATCTCGGGGTAACATGCACAGGACGCACACATTTTGGCCTAACCATATGCTCTGCTCCTCTCTGCAGCTCAGCCAATGACGGGCCAGCCTGTGGCCAGGGGCGTGGCCAAGGTCCTGTTTGATTTCAGTGGAGAGAGAGAAGATGAGCTCTCACTGAAGGTAGGTGAAGGTAGATGAAGGTATGTTGGAGGTAGAGGAAGGTATGGTGGAGGTAGAGGAAGGTATGGTGAAGGTATGGTGGAGGTAGATGAAGGTATGGTGGAGGTAGATGAAGGTATGGTGGAGGTAGATGAAGGTATGGTGGAGGTAGAGGAAGGTATGGTGAAGTTATGGTGGAGGTAGATGAAGGTATGGTGGAGGTAGATGAAGGTATGGTGAAGGTAGGCTTGCTCAGCACTTTGAGTGTGTGTTATTTTGTCACAGATGAAGTAGAAAGTCTAATGATCTCTCCCTGTCTCTCTCTCCCCCCCTCTCTCTCTTTCCCTGTCTCTCCCCCCCTCCTCTTTCCCTGTCTCTCCCCCTCCTCTTTCCCTGTCTCTCCCCCCCTCCTCTTTCCCTGTCTCTCCCCCCTCTTCTTTCTGTCTCCCCCTCCTTTCCCTGTCTCTCCCCCTCCTCTTTCCCTGTCTCTCCCCCCTCCTCTTTCCCTGTCTCTCTTTCCCTGTCTCTTCCCCCTCCTCTTTCCCTGTCTCTCCCCCCTCCTCTTTCCCTGTCTATCCCCCCTCCTCTTTCCCTGTCTCTCCCCCTCTCTCTCTTTCTCTGTCTCTCTCCCCCTCTCTCTCTTTCCCTGTCTCTCCCCCCCTCCTCTTTCTGTCTCTCCCCCCTTCCTCTTTCCCTGTCTCTCCCCCCTCCTCTTTCCCTGTCTCTCCCCCCTCCTCTTTCCCTGTCTCTCTCCCCTCCTCTGTCCCTGTCTCTCCCCCTCTCTCTCTTTCCCTGTCTCTCCCCCTCTCTCTCTTTCCCTGTCTCTCCCCCCTCCTCTTTCCCTGTCTCTCCCCCCTCTTCTTTCCCTGTCTCTCCCCCCTCCTCTTTCCCTGTCTCTCCCCCTCTCTCTCTTTCCCTGTCTCTCCCCCTCTCTCTCTTTCCCTGTCTCTCCCCCCTCCTCTTTCCCTGTCTCTCCCCCTCTCTCTCTTTCCCTGTCTCTCCCCCTCTCTCTCTTTCCCTGTCTTTCCCTCTATCTCTCTCCTCTTTCCTCTCTCCCAGGCAGGGGAGGTAGTAACAGAGGTGGTGACAGTAGATGAGGAGTGGTATCTGGCGGATGCAGGAAGGAGACGAGGCCTGGTCCCCAAAAACTACCTGACACTGCTTCCTGACAGCTGCAAATAGGACTATGTGATATATATAAACTACATTGCCATAAGTATGTGGACACCCCTTCAAATGAGTGGATTCAGCTATTTCAGCCACACCCGTTGCTGACAGGTGTGTAAAATCAAGCGTGTCGCTTTGCGATCTCCATAGACAAACATTGACAGTAGAATGGCCCTTACTGAAGAGCTCGGTGACTTTCAACGTGGGCACCGTCATAGGATGCCACCTGTTTGACAAGTCAGTTGGTCAAGTTTCGTCCGGTCACCTGTAAGTGTTGATATTGTGGAGCTCACCTCTTATTGGACTCTGGAGTGATGAATCGCGCTTCACCATCTGGCAGTCCGACGGACTAATCTGGGTTTGGTGGATGCCAGGAGAACTCTACCTGCCCCAATGCATAGTGCCAACTGTAAAGTTTGGTGGAGGAGGAATAATGGTCTGGGGCTGTTTTTCATGGTTAAGGCCCCTTAGTTCCAGTGAAGGGAAATCTTAACGCTACAGCAAACAATGACATTCTAGATGATTCTGTGATTCCAGGTTTGTGGCAACAGTTTGGGGAAGGCCCTTTCTTGTTTCAGCATGACAATGCCCCCGTGCACAAAGCGAGTTCCATACAGAAATGATTTGTTGAAATCAGTGTGGAAGAACTTGACTTGCCTTCACAGAGCCCTGACTTCAACCCACCGAACACCTTTGGTATGAATTGTAAGTCCCCACAGCAATGTTCCAACATCTAGTGGAAAGCCTTCCCAGAAGAGTGGAGACTGTTATAGCAGCAATGTTCCAACATCTAGTGGAAAGCCTTCCTAGAAGAGTGGATGCTGTTATAACAGCAAATTGGGGACCAACTCTATATTAATTCATATTAATTCCCATGATTTTTGAATGAGATGTTCGACGAGTAGGTGTCCACATACTTTTGGTAATGTAGTGTATCTTTGAATATGTGCCTTCAGAAAATATTCATACCCCTTGACTTATTCCATATTTTGTTTTACAGCCTGAATTCAAAATTGATTAAATAGGTTTTTTTTCTCACAGATCTACATACGATATCCCATAATGACAAAGTGAAAACATGTTCTTAGAAATGTTTGCAAATGTATTGAAAATTAAATGCAGAAATATCTAATTTACATAAGTATTTACACCCCTGAGTCAATACTTTGTAGAAGCACCATTGACAGTGAGTCTTTCTGGGTAAATCTCTTAAGAGCTTTCCACACGTGAATTGTGTAACATTTGCCCATTTATAATTTTCAAAATTCTTTAAGCTCAGTCAAATTGGTTGTTGATCATTGCTAGACAAATTTATTTGAAAATCTATATCAAGAACAGGATTCAATCAAAACTGTAACTAGGCCATTCAGGAACATTCCATGTCATCTTGGTAAACAACTCCAGTGTATATTTAGCCTTGTGTTTTATGTTATTGACCTGCTGAAAGGTCATTTCATCTCCCAGTGTCTGTTGGAAAGCAGACTGAACCAGGTTTTCCTCTAGGATTTTGCCTGTGCTTAGCTCAATTCCATTTCTTTTTTATCCTGAAAAACTACCTAGTCCTAAAGGATTTCAAGCATACCCATAACATGATGCAGCCAGCACCATGCTTGTACATATGAGATGTGGTACTCAGTGATGTGTTGGATTTGTGCCAAACATAACGCTTTGTATTCAGGACAAAAAGTTCATTTCTTTGACACATTTTTTGCCGTTTTACTTAAGTGCCTTGGTTTGGAATATTTGTATTCTGTACAGGCGTCCTTCTTTTCCCTCTGGCCTGGTCTTTGTGGTTGAATCTGTGTTTGAAATTCACTGCTCAACTGAGGGACCTTACAATTATCTGTATGTGTGGGGTACAGAGATGAGGTCATTCAAAAATCATGTTAAACACTATTATTGAACACAGAGTGAGTCCATGCAACTTATAATGTGACTTGATAAGAAAATCTTTACTCCTGATCTTGTTTAGGTTTGCCTTAACATAGAGGTTGAATACTTATTGACTCAAGACTTTTCAGCTTTTCATATTTTATTCATTTGTAAACATTTCTAACAAAAAACATATTTACACTTTGACATTATGGGGTATTGTGTGTAGTCCAGTAACAAAATATCAATTGAATCCATTTTAAATTCCATCTGTAACAGAACAGCATGTGGAGTGAATATACACTGAGTATAAAAAGCATTGCTGAATCCAGGTAAAACCTATGATGTTTTTATCGATTCGAAATCCACTTTAATCAAGTGTAGATGAAGAGAAGGATACAGATTAAAGAAGGATTCTTGAGCCTTGGTGTATTCGTGCCATTCAGAAGGTGAACGGACAAGACAAAATATTGAAGTACCTTTGAACAGGGTATGGTAATAGGTGCCAGACGCACCGGTTTGTGTCAAGAACTGCAACGCTGCTGGATTTTTCACGCTCAACCGTTTCCTGTTTGTATTAAGAATGGTCCACCAACCAAAGGAGGTCCAACCAACTTGACACAACTGTGGGAAGCATTGGAGTCAACATGGGCCAGCATCACAGTGGAACGCTTTCCACAGAGTCCATATCCTGACGAATTGAGGCCGTTCTGAGGGCAAGAGGGGGGTGCAATTGAATGTTAGGAAGGTGTTCCTAATGTTTTGTCCACTGTGTATATAGCAGGTCTGTGTGGGTGTGTGAGGTACAGGGACTGAGAGAGAAAGTGTTTGTTAAGCGAATGAATGAGTATGTGTTGTAGTACCGATGTGGTTGATGAGCATTCTGTTTACATCTCAGTATGATAAGGAATAGATCGAAAACAGTTTGGCAAACTACCCTCCACATTGACACCAAACTACCCTTCATATTGACACCACACTGTCCTCCATATTGACACCAAACGACCCTTCATATTGACACCACACTGTCCTCCATAATGACACCAAACTACCCTCCATATTGACACCAAACTACCTTCCACATTGACACCAAACTACCCTCCACATTGACACCAAACTACCCTCCTCATTGACACCACACTACCCTCCACATTGACACCACACTACCCTCCTCATTGACACCACACTACCCTCCACATTGACACCACACTACCCTCCACATTGACACCACACTACCCTCCACATTGACACCAAACTACCCTCCACATTGACACCACACTACTCTCCATATTGACACCACACTACCCTCCATATTGACACCAAACTACCCTCCAGACACCAAACTACCATCCAGTGACAAACTACCCTCTATATTGACACCAAACAACCATCCATATTGACACCACACTGTCCTCCATATTGACACCAAACTACCCTCCACATTGACACCAAATTGTCCTCCATATTGACACCACACTGTCCTCCATATTGACACCAAACTATCCTCCATAGACACCAAACTACCATCCATATTGACACCAGACTACCATCCACATTGACACCAAACCACCCCCCATATTGACAACAAACCACCCCCCATATTGACACCAAACCACCCCCCATATTGACACCAAACCACCCTCCATATTGACACCAAACCACCCTCCATATTACATCTCAGTACTTTACTTTGGTGCCAAAATGGCACCCGTTGTAATTCTACATGTGAAACCGTTTGCTGAATCCTGTTGAATCTATCCCAGTATCAGAATGTCACCAGCAAGCCAGCCTTACAGCACAGTGCTTTTCAACCATAGAAATAGAATTACTAGAATGGTCATCCACATTTCAGTCTATGGGTATGTGACGGGTGGTGCCGTGCCTTGAGTGTACCCAATGGGGGTGCAGTTCAATTGCCATTTTCTGAAGGTCTGTTAAACCATCCCAGTAATGTTGTATTTCTTTTGTTTTTAACCTGGTACTTTACCTGATCCTGTATCTCATAAGGTGACCTAGTGGTCACTTTGGGGGTGTCATGGGGGTGTAATGGGGGTGTCATGTCAAATGTGACTTAAATGGAGGTTGGTTTTCTTTCTCTCAGTGTTTACCTGCTTTGTGTCGTTACATACTGTATAACTGGATGTTCCATACAGGCTGTTTAATCCAAATAAACATGTTTTAATACTAGCGGTTCTATGACTCGTTGTGGAAGCTTCCCTGGTGGTTGGCAAAGGCAGGAAGTTGTCTACAAGTAACCAATCAACGACCGGTAGTCAAGATGGCGTCTACAAGTAACCAATCAACGACCGGTAGTCAAGATGGCGTCTACAATCAACGACCGGTAGTCAAGATGGCGTCTACAATCAACGACCGGTAGTCAAGATGGCGTCTACAATCAACGACCGGTAGTCAAGATGGCGTCTACAATCAACGACCGGTAGTCAAGATGGCGTCTACAAGTAACCAATCAACGACCGGTAGTCAAGATGTCATCTTTTATTCTCACTGTTTGATGTATTGTTGCAGATACAAACCATAACACTCACAGATATCTTCATCATCATCAAACCAGGTCGTTTTAACATATACCCCTCCCAGACACACAATACATCTCTTCATCATCATCAAACCTGGTTGTTTTAACATATACCCCTCCCAGACACACAATACATCTCTTCATCATCATCCAACCTGGTCGTTTTAACATATACCCCTCCCAGACACACAATACATCTCTTCATCATCATCATCAAACCTGGTTGTTTTAACATATACCCCTCCCAGACACACAATACATCTCTTCATCATCATCCAACCTGGTCGTTTTAACATATACCCCTCCCAGACACACAATACATCTCTTCATCATCATCATCAAACCTGGTTGTTTTAACATATACCCCTCCCAGACACACAATACATCTCTTCATCATCATCATCAAACCTGGTTGTTTTAACATATACCCCTCCCAGACACACAATACATCTCTTCATCATCATCCAACCTGGTCGTTTTAACATATACCCCTCCCAGACACACAATACATCGCTTCATCATCATCCAACCTGGTCGTTTTAACATATACCCCTCCCAGACACACAATACATCGCTTCATCATCATCCAACCTGGTCGTTTTAACATATACCTCTCCCAGACACACAATACATCTCTTCATCATGCTTTCTAAATACACTAACAATCAAATTAAACTACTTACTATAATATTTCACCTTTTTTTATAACTGTGAAAGAAATATAATCATACTTAGTGACATAATTTATAATAATAAGCCCCATTTCATATAACTGATGACAGATGACATTTTCTGTCCAGCGTCTTCTGAGGCGCAGAGACACCATTCAAAACGTCTACTGACTCATTACAACTTCAGCTTTACGCATCAGGTGAATTCGTCCCTCTGTGACCAAGAAGAAAGTGATCTTATTTCAATTCTACGAGATAATTTAGTATTGTTTCATATCGAGAGTTCTACATTTCGGCATGATAATATTAGTGAGATGAGCCTGTCTGCTAGAGTCGCATTTCATATGCCGTAATGTCAGCAGAGCTGGAAGGTTCACAACCAGGGGATCCGTGGTCTGGATAGGCCAGAACATGTGATGTGTTGCTCCCCTATGCAAATAGAAGTGTCAGATTTGACATACTGCAATTCAGACGCGAGCGGAGAAAGGTATGTGAAGCGGGACAACCGGAGCTGTCACCGAGTGTACAGCAATTGATGTTGCGCCGTTCACAGAGCGCTCTGTACACGACAGAGTATATGGAGCGTAGTTCTTCCGGTAGCGCTCACATCAAGTCATCTGTTTGTGTGCCCCTTGCTTTAGCTACTGTTCACGGAGTTCACTAAATGGTTGCCTACAGAAACTGATAGAACACACAGGTGCACAATCGAAAGGTGACTTACAAAGATGAGGACCAAGAGAGGGAGTGTGGTGATGTAACGTCCACAACTAAAGAATCACTGCGGAATCTGAGAAGACACGTAATCCTGGAAGCATATAACGGTGTACGTAACACGTCCACATGCTAACAGAAGGGAACGAGGTGGGTAGAAAACGATAAGCAACGAAGTGTGTCATTTTATTTTATTTTTTTATTTTACCTTTATTTCATTGTAGCAAAGTATTTATAAACTAAAAAATCGGATCTATTCAAAGTTACCTTCATGAATGTTCTATTCTCTATACAAAAGGCCATCATTGATTTTGGCCCAATCGGCCTGACATATTCCCACGTTCAAGGAGCTTTCTGTTTGGATTGGGTTCTTTTAAAACAACTCTGCATCTCCGGACAGTCTGCCAAGAGTGGCCAAACGGGTGTGTAGCGTCCCCAGTGGCTCTGCCAGCACAGAGACATTTTCCGGTTGGCCGGTGTTGTACGGTTCTCCAGGCACCGTCCCATGAACCTGAAGCCCCAGACTGGCCAGACTCGTGTTTCTTAAAAATGAATTCAAAAGGCACTGTAGACTGAGCCTAACGAGGCATTTTTTTTCCGTTAAAATTATCTTTCATTCTAAAGTAAGTCACAGCCTATATGCGTATTTTTTGTTGTTGTTGACTATAATGATTTAATACAACGAAATGTTTCATTGCCGCTTTTATGTCCCTACCAGCATATTGTGTCACACTCGCAAATTCTTCACAATGTATTTCTTTGTAGGCTATAGCCTTCAAACAACACAGCCGAAATAATTCACTTTGGTTCCTTCTTAGACTTCCTGTTTGGCTCCTGACCTATTTAGTGTTAATATTCTGTTTAATATGACATGTAGCCGATGACCAGGATTTCTGACCGACTGCTCAATAGATCTCAAGGACACATGGAACACAAAACATCTTGATTGAACCAGTCCAGAACCGTTTAAAGTGCCCTTAAAATAAAACTCTAATAACTACTCATTCCTATAATTCACAGTGTTAAATAACACTGTGAGAACAATATTTATTTGTGAACAAATGGTACATTTTGTCACTATAATAAGGTTGGTTGCAACTTGAAAATCGTTGTGGATATCTGTTGCCGACCAAGTCGACTACAAAACCCACAATGCAGTGCGCTCGATGGGCTGGCAAGCAAGCGTAGCTTCACCCAATAATACCAAAGTCAATATCAGCATGTCAAGTAGCTAGCTAGCTGTAAAAATCACCTTATTAACAAACTGCACGATCAATTTAGGAGTCTACAATCTCACCATGTTCAAACTGCAGATTGATGTTGATGAGTCTGACATTCAACAACGGCACCTGCAACTCACCCCTAGACTGAAGAGGCAAACAGGAGAGATGTGTTGGACCCTCCTGTTAAATTACACATTTGTAGAAGTAGGAATATCGCTAAAATATGATCAATGAGAAGACAACCTCCCGCGTTGACATCGAGCAGTATTGAAATCAGACATACATGATAGAAGTTTTCGCGATTTAAAACTCGTGTTCCCATTAACTACGCTACGTCAAACCGGATGGATTTTTGCCTGCTTTTATGGCAATAGCTCAGAGATTAAACATGAAATGACCCCCCAGGAAACGATAGAACATCGCTCAAAGATGCACAAAAACAATATAACATTAAAAATGGGTGAATCTTTAATTTAACATTTAAGAGGGAAGGATCACATAATTCCATCCATGTCATTGGGAAGGATCAGCCAATTAATTATACTCGTGAGTAAACGTTCCATCACTGCGCAGAGGGCAGTAAATCATCAACCTTGGCGTTATACCTGTTCCCGACAACACCCTCCAGGGGGCAGTACGCACCCATTCAGTTTGTTTACCAACTCATATAAGTAGTAGAAGAAGAAAAATGGGACTACTTCAAAATTGAGATGGCCTCAATGGCACTGCCCATGCACTCACTGATGAGTGACCGATACAATGAGGCGACGTCTATGGTGGACCTCACTGAATCCTTTCTCGTCTATGGTGGACCTCACTGAATCCTTTATCGTCTAAGGTGGACCTCACTGAATCCTTTATCGTCTATGGTGGACCTCACTGAATCCTTTCTCGTCTATGGTGGACCTCACTGAATCCTTTCTCGTCTATGGTGGACCTCACTGAATCCTTTATCGTCTAAGGTGGACCTCACTGAATCCTTTATCGTCTATGGTGGACCTCACTGAATCCTTTATCGTCTATGGTGGACCTCACTGAATCCTTTATCGTCTATGGTGGGCCTCACTGAATCCTTTATCGTCTATGGTGACCTTACTGAATCCTTTATCGTCTATGGTGGACCTCACTGAATCCTTTATCGTCTATGGTGGGCCTCACTGAATCCTTTATCGTCTATGGTGGGCCTCACTGAATCCTTTATCGTCTATGGTGGACCTTACTGAATCCTTTATCGTCTATGGTGGACCTCACTGAATCCTTTCTCGTCTATGGTGGACCTCACTGAATCCTTTCTCGTTAATGGATGTGAAGGAAGGAGGCAAGGAAATTAGTCTGTCCAAGACTATTAGGATGTGGCCAAGTTTCAAACCCCCCCCCATCCTGCAAACTATCCCCCACCCCTTCCCTAAACTATCCCCCACCACTCCCCCAAACTATCCCCCACCACTCCCCCACCACTCCCCCAAACTATCCCCCAAACTATCCCTCACCCCTCCCCCAAACTATCCCCCACCACTCCCCCAAACTATCCCCCACCACTCCCCCAAACTATCCCTCACCACACCCCCACACTGCTACATTCTCTAAAGCACAACTCACACATATATACACAATATACGGTAGAAACTCCATTCTCCACAGTATACTCTATTCTCCACAGTATACTCTATTCTCCACAGTATACTCCATTCTCCACAGTATACTCCATTCTCCACAGTATACTCTATTCTCCACAGTATACTCTATTCTCCACAGTATACTCTATTCTCCACAGTATACTCTATTCTCCACAGTATACTCTATTCTCCACAGTATACTCTATTCTCCACAGTTTACTCTATTCTCCATAGTATACTCTATTCTCCACAGTATACTCTATTCTCCACAGTATACTCTATTCTCCATAGTATACTCTATTCTCCACAGTATACTCTATTCTCCACAGTATACTCTATTCTCCACAGTATACTCTATTCTCCACAGTATACTCTATTCTCCACAGTATACTCTATTCTCCACAGTTTACTCTATTCTCCATAGTATACTCTATTCTCCACAGTATACTCTATTCTCCATAGTATACTCTATTCTCCACAGTATACTCTATTCTCCACAGTATACTCTATTCTCCATAGTATACTCTATTCTCCACAGTATACTCTATTCTCCATAGTATACTCTATTCTCCACAGTATACTCTATTCTCCACAGTATACTCCATTCTCCACAGTATACTCCATTCTCCATAGTATACTCTATTCTCCACAGTATACTCTATTCTCCATAGTATACTCTATTCTCCACAGTATACTCCATTCTCCACAGTATACTCCATTCTCCATAGTATACTCTATTCTCCACAGTATACTCTATTCTCCACAGTATACTCTATTCTCCACAGTTTACTCTATTCTCCACAGTTTACTCTATTCTCCACAGTATACTCTATTCTCCACAGTATACTCCATTCCCCATAGTATACTCTATTCTTGTAATATTTGCGAGTGAGAAAAGGGGAGGGAAAGATGAGCTACATATGAGTTAGAGAGGACTGAGACCAGAAAGAAAGAGAGATAGATATATGTTTCGGAGGGGTACTGTGCAGTATTTTATCTGAGTTTGTTTGTATAATACAGTCTACACTTCTGTCCTATCAATCCCTTCTCTCGTCTCCTCGGCTAGGAGAAGGAGCTAGGGACTGAAATGGAAAATGGCCCACATCCCAAATGGACTCTACAGCACTTGTGGACATCTGGATTTGATAGGTGTAAGCAATATGGTAATAGCTTACACCTTGCCCTCTGATAGGCGAGGTGGAAGTTTCAGCATATTGCTAACACCAATCAAATCCTCTCAGATCTCCACACCCAACATAAGGCGCAGGGTCGAGGGCTCCGTTTGGGCCTCTCTCTTCTCGCCTATAAGAGAAGAGCCCAGGGAAGGGATTGCCAACTCTTTTCTAAGCCCGCGTATCCATTTCATTTTTTGGAACTCAGTCGGGCTCACAACTTACTGTTGCTAGGTAGAATACACAAGGTGAAGTCAGGTTGTGCATCAGCAGTTTTTTCAGTCACTGACAGTCACCCGATTGGCCCATGTCAGCTACATGTTTTTAGATTGGTTACTTGGTCTAATTATGTTAATTAGTTTAGCCAGCTATCTGAACTGGTAGGAATCATGGTGTAATTATGTTAATTAGTCTAGCCAGCTATCCAAACTGGTAGGGATCATGGTCTAATTATGTTAATTAGTCTTATGTTAATTAGTCTAGCCAGCTATCTGAACAGGTAGGAATAATGGTGTAATTATGTTAATTAGTCTAGCCAGCTATCTAAACTGGTAGGAATCATGGTCTCATGGTATTAATGAGTCTAGCCAGTTATCTAAACTGGTAGGAATCATGGTGTAATTATGTTAATTAGTCTAGCCAGCTATCTGAACTGGTAGCACTCATGGTGTAATTATGTTAATTAGTCTAGCCAGCTATCTGAACTGGTAGCACTCATGGTGTAATTATGTTAATTAGTCTAGCCAGCTATCTAAACTGGTAGGACTCATGGTCTAATTATGTTAATTAGTCTAGCCAGCTATCTGAACTGGTAGGACTCATGGTGTAATTATGTTAATTAGTCTAGCCAGCTATCTGAACTGGTAGGACTCATGGTGTAATTATGTTAATTAGTCTAGCCAGCTATCTGAACTGGTAGGACCCATGGTGTAATTATGTTAATTAGTCTAGCCAGCTATCTAAACTGGTAGGACTCATGGTGTAATTATGTTAATTAGTCTAGCCAGCTATCTAAACTGGTAGGACTCATGGTGTAATTATGTTAATTAGTCTAGCCAGCTATCTGAACTGGTAGGACTCATGGTGTAATTATGTTAATTAGTCTAGCCAGCTATCTGAACTGGTAGCACTCATGGTGTAATTATGTTAATTAGTCTAGCCAGCTATCTGAACTGGTAGGAATCATGGTGTAATTATGTTAATTAGTCTAGCCAGCTATCTGAACTGGTAGGAATCATGGTGTAATTATGTTAATTAGTCTAGCCAGCTATCTGAACTGGTAGGAATCGTGGTGTAATTATGTTAATTCGTCTAGCCAGCTATCTGAACTGGTAGGACTCATGGTCTAATTATGTTAATTAGTCTAGCCAGCTATCTGAACTGGTAGGAATCATGGTGTAATTATGTTAATTAGTCTAGCCAGCTATCTGAACTGGTAGGACTCATGGTGTAATTATGTTAATTAGTCTAGCCAGCTATCTGAACTGGTAGGAATCATGGTGTAATTATGTTAATTAGTCTAGCCAGCTATCTAAACTGGTAGGACTCATGGTGTATTTATGTTAATTAGTCTAGCCAGCTATCTGAACTGGTAGGACAAATGGTGTAATTATGTTAATTAGTCTAGCCAGCTATCTGAACTGGTAGGAATAATGGTGTAATTATGTTAATTAGTCTAGCCAGCTATCTGAACTGGTAGGAATCATGGTCTAATTATGTTAATGAGTCTAGCCAGCTATCTGAACTGGTAGGAATCATGGTGTAATTATGTTAATTAGTCTAGCCAGCTATCTGAACTGGTAGGAATCATGGTGTAATTATGTTAATGAGTCTAGCCAGCTATCTGAACTGGTAGGAATCATGGTCTAATTATGTTAATTCGTCTTATGTTAATGAGTCTAGCCAGCTATCTGAACTGGTAGGAATCATGGTCTAATTATGTTAATTAGTCTTATGTTAATGAGTCTAGCCAGCTATCTGAACTGGTAGGAATAATGGTGTAATTATGTTAATGAGTCTAGCCAGCTATCTGAACTGGTAGGAATCATGGTGTAATTATGTTAATTAGTCTAGCCAGCTATCTGAACTGGTAGGAATCATGGTGTAATTATGTTAATTAGTCTAGCCAGCTATCTGAACTGGTAGGAATCATGGTGTAATTATGTTAATTAGTCTAGCCAGCTATCTGAACTGGTAGGACTCATGGTGTAATTATGTTAATTAGTCTTATGTTAATTAGTCTAGCCAGCTAATCATGGGCTCCCATTGATTCATATCATATTCAAAACGGCAACCATTTCTCTCCACCCACATGGCAAAATGTGTAGAATTGCAGGAAATGAGTTATAAAATGGCTAAATCTTCACTCCGCCCACGAGCCACCTCTGCCCCTCGTGATGAGTTCAGATTGTTGGTGGCTCCCACCCCCATCAGTTGCCCATCCCTTGCCTAGGGGATGAAATGGGATGTGTCCTCAGCAGAGGTAACAGATTTAGTGTTGGGATTAGTAGTGTTGTTGTGGACGGGGCTACTCTGTGCTGCCGGGGTCATAGGGGCAAAGGTCGGGGTTGTAGGGGTCACTGGAAGGTCAGGGGTCACCGTAGCTGACGATAATGCCTCTGTGTTCACGTTTCTGCCCTCCAGAGTGGCCTCGTCCTGCAAAATACACACACACACGTTTATTCAGATGAGGGTAGAGGACGTTGTGGAGTTTATCGATCAGTGTGTGTGTGGGGGGGGGGGGGGCCTACCGTAACCCAGGGGTGTGAGAGAACCTCCTCTGCTGAATAACGAATGTCCGCGTTCACCTGCAGCATCTGACCAATCAGCATCTAGGAAAGACGTCATGTGACAGTCAGTTTGCAACGCAGAAGCTATGTTTTCAAGGGCAATTACTGAACTGCGAATATTTGTATTCCAATACACTACATGGTGCAGTGTACCATCTACTGTTATACTATCTACTGTTATACCATCTATCTACTGTTATACCATCTATCTACTGTTATACCATCTACTGTTATACCATCTAATGTTATACCATCTAATGTTATACCATCTACTGTTATACCATCTACTGTTATACCATCTACTGTTATACCATCTACTGTTATACCATCTACTGTTATACCATCTACTGTTATACCATCTACTGTTATACCATCTAATGTTATACCATCTACTGTTATACCATCTACTGTTATACCATCTACTGTTATACCATCTACTGTTATACCATCTATCTACTGTTATACCATCTATCTACTGTTATACCATCTACTGTTGTACCATCTATCTACTGTTATACCATCTAATGTTATACCATATACTGTTATAGCATCTAATGTTATACCATCTACTGTTATACCATCTATCTACTGTTATACCATCTATCTACTGTTATACCATGTAATGTTATACCATCTATCTAATGTTGTACCATCTATCTAATGTTATACCATCTATCTACTGTTATACCATCTATCTACTGTTATACCATCTATCTACTGTTATACCATCTATCTACTGTTATACCATCTATCTACTGTTATACCATCTAATGTTATACCATCTATCTAATGTTATACCATCTATCTACTGTTGTACCATCTAATGTTGTACAATTTATCTACTGTTATACCATCTAATGTTATACCATGTATCTAATGGTATACCATCTATCTACTGTTATACCATCTAATGTTATACCATGTATCTAATGGTGTACCATCTAATGTTGTACCATCTATCTACTGTTATACCATCTATCTACTGTTATACCATCTATCTACTGTTATACCATCTATCTACTGTTATACCATCTATCTACTGTTGTACCATCTAATGTTGTACCATTTATCTAATGTTATACAATCTATCTACTGTTATACCATCTACTGTTATACCATCTAATGTTATACAATCTAATGTTATACCATCTATCTAATGTTATACCATCTATCTACTGTTGTACCATCTAATGTTGTACCATTTATCTAATGTTATACAATCTATCTACTGTTATACCATCTACTGTTATACCATCTAATGTTATACAATCTAATGTTATACCATCTACTGTTATAGCATCTAATGTTATACCATCTATCTACTGTTATACCATCTAATGCTATACCATCTATCTACTGTTATACCATCTATCTACTGTTATACCATCTAATGTTATACCATCTATCTAATGTTATACCATCTATCTACTGTTATACCATGTCATGTTATACCATCTATCTACTGTTGTACCATCTAATGTTGTACCATCTATCTAATGTTATACCATCTATCTACTGTTATACCATCTATCTACTGTTATACCATGTAATGTTATACCATCTATCTACTGTTGTACCATCTAATGTTGTACCATCTATCTACTGTTATACCATCTATCTACTGTTATACCATCTATCTACTGTTATACCATCTATCTACTGTTATACCATCTATCTACTGTTGTACCATCTAATGTTGTACCATTTATCTAATGTTATACAATCTATCTACTGTTATACCATCTACTGTTATACCATCTAATGTTATACAATCTAATGTTATACCATCTATCTAATGTTATACCATCTATCTACTGTTGTACCATCTAATGTTGTACCATTTATCTAATGTTATACAATCTATCTACTGTTATACCATCTACTGTTATACCATCTAATGTTATACAATCTAATGTTATACCATCTACTGTTATAGCATCTAATGTTATACCATCTATCTACTGTTATACCATCTAATGCTATACCATCTATCTACTGTTATACCATCTATCTACTGTTATACCATCTAATGTTATACCATCTATCTAATGTTATACCATCTATCTACTGTTATACCATGTCATGTTATACCATCTATCTACTGTTGTACCATCTAATGTTGTACCATCTATCTAATGTTATACCATCTATCTACTGTTATACCATCTATCTACTGTTATACCATGTAATGTTATACCATCTATCTACTGTTGTACCATCTAATGTTGTACCATCTATCTAATGTTATACCATCTATCTACTGTTATACCATCTATCTACTGTTATACCATCTATCTACTGTTATACCATCTATCTAATGTTATACCATCTAATGTTATACCATCTATCTAATGTTATACCATCTATCTAATGTTATACCATCTATCTACTGTTATACCATCTATCTACTGTTATACCATCTATCTAATGTTATACCATCTATCTACTGTTATACCATCTACTGTTGTACCATCTACTGTTGTACCATCTACTGTTGTACCATCTACTGTTGTACCATCTATCTACTGTTATACCATCTAATGTTATACCATCTACTGTTATACCATCTACTGTTATACCATCTAATGTTATACCATCTACTGTTATATCATCTAATGTTATACCATCTAATGTTATACCATCTACTGTTATACCATCTATCTACTGTTATACCATCTAATGTTATACCATGTATCTAATGGTATACCATCTAATGTTGTACCATCTATCTACTCTTATACCATCTATCTACTGTTATACCATCTAATGTTATACCATGTATCTAATGGTATACCATCTAATGTTGTACCATCTATCTACTCTTATACCATCTATCTACTGTTATACCATCTATCTACACTGTTATACCATCTATCTAATGTTATACCATCTATCTACTGTTATACCATCTATCTACTGTTATACCATCTAATGTTATACCATCTATCTACTGTTATACCATCTATCTACTGTTATACCATCTATCTAATGTTATACCATCTAATTTATACCATCTATCTAATGTTATACCATCTATCTACTGTTGTACCATCTACTGTTGTACCATCTACTGTTGTACCATCTACTGTTGTACCATCTACTGTTATACCATCTACTGTTATACCATCTACTGTTGTACCATCTATCTACTGTTATACCATCTACTGTTATACCATCTAATGTTATACCATCTAATGTTATACCATCTACTGTTATACCATCTAATGTTATACCATCTATCTACTGTTGTACCATCTACTGTTGTACCATCTACTGTTGTACCATCTACTGTTGTACCATCTACTGTTGTACCATCTACTGTTGTACCATCTACTGTTATAACCATCTACTGTTATACCATCTACTGTTGTACCATCTATCTACTGTTATACCATCTACTGTTATACCATCTAATGTTATACCATCTAATGTTATACCATCTACTGTTATACCATCTAATGTTATACCATCTATCTACTGTTATACCATCTAATGGTATACCATCTAATGTTGTACCATCTATCTACTGTTATGCCATCTATCTACTGTTATACCATCTAATGTTATACCATCTATCTACTGTTATACCATCTAATGTTATACCATCTATCTAATGTTATACCATCTATCTACTGTTATACCATCTATCTAATGTTATACCATCTATCTAATGTTATACCATCTATCTACTGTTATACCATCTATCTACTGTTATACCAACTATCTAATGTTATACCAACTATCTAATGTTATACCATCTATATACTGTTGTACCATCTATCTAATGTTATACCAACTATCTAATGTTATACCAACTATCTACTGTTATACCAACTATCTAATGTTATACCATCTATCTAATGTTATACCATCTATCTAATGTTATACCATCTATCTAATGTTATACCATCTATCTAATGTTATACCATCTATCTAATGTTATACCATCTATCTAATGTTATACCATCTATCTAATGTTATACCATCTATCTACTGTTATACCATGTATCTAATGGTATACCATCTAATGTTATACCATCTATCTACTGTTATACCATCTATCTAATGTTATACCATCTATATACTGTTGTACCATCTATCTACTGTTATACCATCTATCTAATGTTATACCATCTATCTACTGTTATACCATCTATCTAATGTTATACCATCTATCTAATGTTATACCATCTATCTAATGTTATACCATCTATCTACTGTTATAACCATCTAATGTTGTACCATCTACTGTTGTACCATCTACTGTTGTACCATCTATCTACTGTTGTACCATCTACTGTTGTACCATCTACTGTTGTACCATCTACTGTTGTACCATCTACTGTTATACCATCTACTGTTGTACCATCTATCTACTGTTATACCATCTACTGTTATAACATCTACTGTTATAACATCTAATGTTATACCATCTAATGTTATAACCATCTACTGTTATAGCATCTAATGTTATACCATCTAATGTTATACCATCTACTGTTATACCATCTATCTACTGTTATAACCATCTATCTACTGTTATACCATCTAATGTTATACCATCTATCTACTGTTATACCATGTAATGTTATACCATCTATCTACTGTTGTACCATCTAATGTTGTACCATCTATCTAATGTTATACCATCTATCTACTGTTATACCATATATCTACTGTTATACCATCTAATGTTATACCATCTATCTACTGTTATACCATCTATCTACTGTTGTACCATCTAATGTTGTACCATTTATCTAATGTTATACAATCTATCTACTGTTATACCATCTACTGTTATACCATCTAATGTTATACAATCTAATGTTATACCATCTATCTAATGTTATACCATCTATCTACTGTTGTACCATCTAATGTTGTACCATTTATCTAATGTTATACAATCTATCTACTGTTATACCATCTACTGTTATACCATCTAATGTTATACAATCTAATGTTATACCATCTACTGTTATAGCATCTAATGTTATACCATCTATCTACTGTTATACCATCTAATGCTATACCATCTATCTACTGTTATACCATCTATCTACTGTTATACCATCTAATGTTATACCATCTATCTAATGTTATACCATCTATCTACTGTTATACCATGTCATGTTATACCATCTATCTACTGTTGTACCATCTAATGTTGTACCATCTATCTAATGTTATACCATCTATCTACTGTTATACCATCTATCTACTGTTATACCATGTAATGTTATACCATCTATCTACTGTTGTACCATCTAATGTTGTACCATCTATCTACTGTTATACCATCTATCTACTGTTATACCATCTATCTACTGTTATACCATCTATCTACTGTTATACCATCTATCTACTGTTGTACCATCTAATGTTGTACCATTTATCTAATGTTATACAATCTATCTACTGTTATAACCATCTACTGTTATACCATCTAATGTTATACAATCTAATGTTATACCATCTATCTAATGTTATACCATCTATCTACTGTTGTACCATCTAATGTTGTACCATTTATCTAATGTTATACAATCTATCTACTGTTATACCATCTACTGTTATACCATCTAATGTTATACAATCTAATGTTATACCATCTACTGTTATAGCATCTAATGTTATACCATCTATCTACTGTTATACCATCTAATGCTATACCATCTATCTACTGTTATACCATCTATCTACTGTTATACCATCTAATGTTATACCATCTATCTAATGTTATACCATCTATCTACTGTTATACCATGTCATGTTATACCATCTATCTACTGTTGTACCATCTAATGTTGTACCATCTATCTAATGTTATACCATCTATCTACTGTTATACCATCTATCTACTGTTATACCATGTAATGTTATACCATCTATCTACTGTTGTACCATCTAATGTTGTACCATCTATCTAATGTTATACCATCTATCTACTGTTATACCATCTATCTACTGTTATACCATCTATCTACTGTTATACCATCTATCTAATGTTATACCATCTAATGTTATACCATCTATCTAATGTTATACCATCTATCTAATGTTATACCATCTATCTAATGTTATACCATCTATCTACTGTTATACCATCTATCTACTGTTATACCATCTATCTACTGTTATACCATCTACTGTTGTACCATCTACTGTTGTACCATCTACTGTTGTACCATCTACTGTTGTACCATCTATCTACTGTTATACCATCTAATGTTATACCATCTACTGTTATACCATCTACTGTTATACCATCTAATGTTATACCATCTACTGTTATATCATCTAATGTTATACCATCTAATGTTATACCATCTACTGTTATACCATCTATCTACTGTTATACCATCTAATGTTATACCATGTATCTAATGGTATACCATCTAATGTTGTACCATCTATCTACTCTTATACCATCTATCTACTGTTATACCATCTAATGTTATACCATGTATCTAATGGTATACCATCTAATGTTGTACCATCTATCTACTCTTATACCATCTATCTACTGTTATACCATCTATCTACACTGTTATACCATCTATCTAATGTTATACCATCTATCTACTGTTATACCATCTATCTACTGTTATACCATCTAATGTTATACCATCTATCTACTGTTATACCATCTATCTACTGTTATACCATCTATCTAATGTTATACCATCTAATTTATACCATCTATCTAATGTTATACCATCTATCTACTGTTGTACCATCTACTGTTGTACCATCTACTGTTGTAACCATCTACTGTTGTACCATCTACTGTTATACCATCTACTGTTATACCATCTACTGTTGTACCATCTATCTACTGTTATACCATCTACTGTTATACCATCTAATGTTATACCATCTAATGTTATACCATCTACTGTTATACCATCTAATGTTATACCATCTATCTACTGTTGTACCATCTACTGTTGTAACCATCTACTGTTGTACCATCTACTGTTGTACCATCTACTGTTGTACCATCTACTGTTGTACCATCTACTGTTATACCATCTACTGTTATACCATCTACTGTTGTAACCATCTATCTACTGTTATACCATCTACTGTTATACCATCTAATGTTATACCATCTAATGTTATACCATCTACTGTTATACCATCTAATGTTATACCATCTATCTACTGTTATACCATCTAATGGTATACCATCTAATGTTGTACCATCTATCTACTGTTATGCCATCTATCTACTGTTATACCATCTAATGTTATACCATCTATCTACTGTTATACCATCTAATGTTATACCATCTATCTAATGTTATACCATCTATCTACTGTTATACCATCTATCTAATGTTATAACCATCTATCTAATGTTATACCATCTATCTACTGTTATACCATCTATCTACTGTTATACCAACTATCTAATGTTATACCAACTATCTAATGTTATACCATCTATATACTGTTGTACCATCTATCTAATGTTATACCAACTATCTAATGTTATACCAACTATCTACTGTTATACCAACTATCTAATGTTATACCATCTATCTAATGTTATACCATCTATCTAATGTTATACCATCTATCTAATGTTATACCATCTATCTAATGTTATACCATCTATCTAATGTTATACCATCTATCTAATGTTATACCATCTATCTACTGTTATACCATGTATCTAATGGTATACCATCTAATGTTATACCATCTATCTACTGTTATACCATCTATCTAATGTTATACCATCTATATACTGTTGTACCATCTATCTACTGTTATACCATCTATCTAATGTTATAACCATCTATCTACTGTTATACCATCTATCTAATGTTATACCATCTATCTAATGTTATACCATCTATCTAATGTTATCCATCTATCTACTGTTATACCATCTAATGTTGTACCATCTACTGTTGTACCATCTACTGTTGTACCATCTACTGTTGTACCATCTACTGTTGTACCATCTACTGTTGTACCATCTACTGTTATACCATCTACTGTTGTACCATCTATCTACTGTTATACCATCTACTGTTATAACATCTACTGTTATAACATCTAATGTTATACCATCTAATGTTATACCATCTACTGTTATAGCATCTAATGTTATACCATCTAATGTTATACCATCTACTGTTATACCATCTATCTACTGTTATACCATCTATCTACTGTTATACCATCTAATGTTATACCATCTATCTACTGTTATACCATGTAATGTTATACCATCTATCTACTGTTGTACCATCTAATGTTGTACCATCTATCTAATGTTATACCATCTATCTACTGTTATACCATATATCTACTGTTATACCATCTAATGTTATACCATCTATCTACTGTTATACCATCTATCTACTGTTATACCATCTATCTACACTGTTATACCATCTATCTAATGTTATACCATCTATCTAATGTTATACCATCTATCTACTGTTATACCATCTATCTACTGTTATACCATCTAATTTATTCCATCTATCTAATGTTATACCATCTATCTAATGTTATACCATCTATCTACTGTTATACCATCTATCTAATGTTATACCATCTATCTAATGTTATACCATCTATCTAATGTTATACCATCTATCTACTGTTATACCATCTATCTACTGTTATACCATCTATCTATGTTATACCATCTATCTACTGTTATACATCTACTGTTGTACCATCTACTGTTGTACCATCTACTGTTGTACCATCTATACTGTTGTACCATTATTACTGTTATACTAATGTTATACCATCTACTGTTATACCATCTACTGTTATACCATCTAATGTTATACCATCTACTGTTATATCATCTAATGTTATACCATCTAATGTTATACCATCTACTGTTATACCATCTATCTACTGTTATACCATCTAATGTTATACCATGTATCTAATGGTATACCATCTAATGTTGTACCATCTATCTACTCTTATACCATCTATCTACTGTTATACCATCTAATGTTATACCATGTATCTAATGGTATACCATCTAATGTTGTACCATCTATCTACTCTTATACCATCTATCTACTGTTATACCATCTATCTACACTGTTATACCATCTATCTAATGTTATACCATCTATCTACTGTTATACCATCTATCTACTGTTATACCATCTAATGTTATACCATCTATCTACTGTTATACCATCTATCTACTGTTATACCATCTATCTAATGTTATACCATCTAATTTATACCATCTATCTAATGTTATACCATCTATCTACTGTTGTACCATCTACTGTTGTACCATCTACTGTTGTACCATCTACTGTTGTACCATCTACTGTTGTACCATCTACTGTTATACCATCTACTGTTATACCATCTACTGTTGTACCATCTATCTACTGTTATACCATCTACTGTTATACCATCTAATGTTATACCATCTAATGTTATACCATCTACTGTTATACCATCTAATGTTATACCATCTATCTACTGTTGTACCATCTACTGTTGTACCATCTACTGTTGTACCATCTACTGTTGTACCATCTACTGTTGTACCATCTACTGTTGTACCATCTACTGTTGTACCATCTACTGTTATACCATCTACTGTTATACCATCTACTGTTGTACCATCTATCTACTGTTATACCATCTACTGTTATACCATCTAATGTTATACCATCTAATGTTATACCATCTACTGTTATACCATCTAATGTTATACCATCTATCTACTGTTATACCATCTAATGGTATACCATCTAATGTTGTACCATCTATCTACTGTTATGCCATCTATCTACTGTTATACCATCTAATGTTATACCATCTATCTACTGTTATACCATCTAATGTTATACCATCTATCTAATGTTATACCATCTATCTACTGTTATACCATCTATCTAATGTTATACCATCTATCTAATGTTATACCATCTATCTACTGTTATACCATCTATCTACTGTTATACCAACTATCTAATGTTATACCAACTATCTAATGTTATACCATCTATCTACTGTTATACCATGTATCTAATGGTATACCATCTACTGTTATACCATCTATCTAATGTTATACCATCTATCTAATGTTATACCATCTATCTACTGTTATACCATCTATCTAATGTTATACCATCTATCTAATGTTATACCATCTATCTAATGTTATACCATCTATCTACTGTTATACCATCTAATGTTGTACCATCTACTGTTGTACCATCTACTGTTGTACCATCTATCTACTGTTGTACCATCTACTGTTGTACCATCTACTGTTGTACCATCTACTGTTGTACCATCTACTGTTGTACCATCTACTGTTGTACCATCTATCTACTGTTATACCATCTACTGTTATAACATCTACTGTTATAACATCTAATGTTATACCATCTAATGTTATACCATCTACTGTTATAGCATCTAATGTTATACCATCTAATGTTATACCATCTACTGTTATACCATCTATCTACTGTTATACCATCTATCTACTGTTATACCATCTAATGTTATACCATCTATCTACTGTTATACCATGTAATGTTATACCATCTATCTACTGTTGTACCATCTAATGTTGTACCATCTATCTAATGTTATACCATCTATCTACTGTTATACCATATATCTACTGTTATACCATCTAATGTTATACCATCTATCTACTGTTATACCATCTATCTACTGTTATACCATCTATCTACACTGTTATACCATCTATCTAATGTTATACCATCTATCTAATTGTTATACCATCTATCTACTGTTATACCATCTATCTACTGTTATACCATCTATCTAATGTTATACCATCTATCTACTGTTATACCATCTAATTTATTCCATCTATCTAATGTTATACCATCTATCTAATGTTATACCATCTATCTAATGTTATACCATCTATCTACTGTTGTACCATCTACTGTTGTACATCTACTGTTGTACCATCTACTGTTATACCATCTACTGTTGTACCATCTATCTACTGTTATACCATCTAATGTTATACCATCTACTGTTATACCATCTAATGTTATACCATCTAATGTTATACCATCTACTGTTATACCATCTAATGTTATACCATCTATCTACTGTTATACCATCTAATGGTATACCATCTATTGTTGTACCATCTATCTACTGTTATACCATCTATCTACTGTTATACCATCTATCTACTTTATACCATCTAATGTTATACCATCTATCTACTGTTATACCATCTATCTAATGTTATACCATCTATCTACTGTTATACCATGTAATGTTATACCATCCATCTACTGTTGTACCATCTAATGTTGTACCATCTATCTAATGTTATACCATCTATCTACGGTTATACCATCTAATGTTATACCATCTAATGTTATACATCTATCTACTGTTATACCATCTAATGTTATACCATCTATCTAATGTTATACCATCTATCTACTGTTGTACCATCTAATGTTGTACAATTTATCTACTGTTATACCATCTAATGTTATACCATGTATCTAATGGTATACCATCTATCTACTGTTATACCATCTATGTTATACCATGTATCTAATGGTGTACCATCTAATGTTGTACCATCTATCTACTGTTATACCATCTATCTACTGTTATACCATCTATCTACTGTTATACCATCTATCTACTGTTATACCATCTATCTACTGTTTGGTACCATCTAATGTTGTACCATTTATCTAATGTTATACATCTATCTACTGTTATACCATCTACTGTTATACCATCTAATGTTATACAATCTAATGTTATACCATCTATCTAATGTTATACCATCTATCTACTGTTGTACCATCTAATGTCTGGTACCATTTATCTAATGTTATACAATCTATCTACTGTATACCATCTACTGTTATACCATCTACTGTTATACAAATCTAATGTTATACCATCTACTGTTATAGCATCTAATGTTATACCATCTAATGTTATACCATCTATCTACTGTTATACCATCTAATGCTATACCATCTATCTACTGTTATACCATCTATCTACTGTTATACCATCTAATGTTATACCATCTATCTAATGTTTATACCATCTATCTACTGTTATACCATGTCATGTTATACCATCTATCTACTGTTGTACCATCTAATGTTGTACCATCTATCTAATGTTATACCATCTATCTACTGTTATTACCATCTATCTACTGTATACCATGTAATGTTATACCATCTATCTACTGTTGTACCATCTAATGTTGTACCATCTATCTAATGTTATACCATCTATCTACTGTTATACCATCTATCTACTGTTATACCATCTATCTACTGTTATACCATCTATCTAATGTTATACCATCTATCTTACTGTTGTACCATCTACTGTTGTACCATCTACTGTTGTACCATCTACTGTTGTACCATCTACTGTTGTACCATCTACTGTTGTACCATCTACTGTTGTACCATCTACTGTTATACCATCTACTGTTATACCATCTACTGTTGTACCATCTATCTACTGTTATACCATCTACTGTTATACCATCTAATGTTATACCATCTAATGTTATACCATCTACTGTTATACCATCTAATGTTATACCATCTATCACTGTTGTACCATCTACTGTTGTACCATCTACTGTTGTACCATCTACTGTTGTACCATCTACTGTTGTACCATCTACTGTTGTACCATCTACTGTTGTACATCTACTGTTACCTGTTATACCATCTACTGTTATACCATCTACTGTTGTACCATCTATCTACTGTTATACCATCTACTGTTATACCATCTAATGTTATACCATCTAATGTTATACCATCTACTGTTATACCATCTAATGTTATACCATCTATCTACTGTTATACCATCTAATGGTATACCATCTAATGTTGTACCATCTATCTACTGTTATGCCATCTATCTACTGTTATACCATCTAATGTTATACCATCTATCTACTGTATACCATCTAATGTTATACCATCTATCTAATGTTATACCATCTATCTACTGTTATACCATCTATCTAATGTTATACCATCTATCTAATGTTATACCATCTATCTACTGTTATACCATCTATCTACTGTTATACCAACTATCTAATGTTATACCAACTATCTAATGTTATACCATCTATCTACTGTTATACCATGTATCTAATGGTATACCATCTACTGTTATACCATCTATCTAATGTTATACCATCTATCAAATGTTATACCATCTATCTACTGTTATACCATCTATCTAATGTTATACCATCTATCTAATGTTATACCATCTATCTAATGTTATACCATCTATCTACTGTTATACCATCTAATGTTGTACCATCTACTGTTGTACCATCTACTGTTGTACCATCTATCTACTGTTGTACCATCTACTGTTGTACCATCTACTGTTGTACCATCTACTGTTGTACCATCTACTGTTGTACCATCTACTGTTGTACCATCTATCTACTGTTATACCATCTACTGTTATAACATCTACTGTTATAACATCTAATGTTATACCATCTAATGTTATACCATCTACTGTTATAGCATCTAATGTTATACCATCTAATGTTATACCATCTACTGTTATACCATCTATCTACTGTTATACCATCTATCTACTGTTATACCATCTAATGTTATACCATCTATCTACTGTTATACCATGTATGTTATACCATCTATCTACTGTTGTACCATCTAATGTTGTACCATCTATCTAATGTTATACCATCTATCTACTGTTATACCATATATCTACTGTTATACCATCTAATGTTATACCATCTATCTACTGTTATACCATCTATCTACTGTTATACCATCTATCTACACTGTTATACCATCTATCTAATGTTATACCATCTATCTAATGTTATACCATCTATCTACTGTTATACCATCTATCTACTGTTATACCATCTATCTAATGTTATACCATCTATCTACTGTTGTACCATCTACTGTTGTACCATCTACTGTTGTACCATCTACTGTTGTACCATCTACTGTTATACCATCTACTGTTGTACCATCTATCTACTGTTATACCATCTAATGTTATACCATCTACTGTTATACCATCTAATGTTATACCATCTAATGTTATACCATCTACTGTTATACCATCTAATGTTATACCATCTATCTACTGTTATACCATCTAATGGTATACCATCTATTGTTGTACCATCTATCTACTGTTATAACCATCTATCTACTGTTATACCATCTATCTACTGTTATAGCCATCTAATGTTATACCATCTATCTACTGTTATACCATCTATCTAAATTTATACCATCTATCTACTGTTATACCATGTAATGTTATACCATCCATCTACTGTTGTACCATCTAATGTTGTACCATCTATCTAATGTTATACCATCTATCTACCGTTATACCATCTAATGTTATACCATCTAATGTTATACCATCTATCTACTGTTATAACCATCTAATGTTATACCATCTATCTAATGTTATACCATCTATCTACTGTTGTACCATCTAATGTTGTACAATTTATCTACTGTTATACCATCTAATGTTATACACCATGTATCTAATGGTATACCATCTATCTACTGTTATACCATCTAATGTTATAACCATGTATCTAATGGTGTACCATCTAATGTTGTACCATCTATCTACTGTTATACCATCTATCTTATCTACTGTTATACCATCTATCTACTGTTATACCATCTATCTACTGTTGTACCATCTAATGTTTGTACCATTTATCTAATGTTATACAATCTATCTACCGTTATAACCATCTACTGTTATACCATCTAATGTTATACAATCTAATGTTATACCATCTATCTAATGTTATACCATCTATCTACTGTTGTACCATCTAATGTTGTACCATTTATCTAATGTTATACAATCTATCTACTGTTATACCATCTACTGTTATACCATCTAATGTTATACAATCTAATGTTATACCATCTACTGTTATAGCATCTAATGTTATACCATCTAATGTTATACCATCTATCTACTGTTATACCATCTAATGCTATACCATCTATCTACTGTTATACCATCTATCTACTGTTATACCATCTAATGTTATACCATCTATCTAATGTTATACCATCTATCTACTGTTATACCATGTCATGTTATACCATCTATCTACTGTTGTACCATCTAATGTTGTACCATCTATCTAATGTTATACCATCTATCTACTGTTATACCATGTAATGTTATACCATCTATCTACTGTTGTACCATCTAATGTTGTACCATCTATCTAATGTTATACCATCTATCTACTGTTATACCATCTATCTACTGTTATACCATCTATCTACTGTTATACCATCTATCTACTGTTATACCATCTATCTAATGTTATACCATCTAATGTTATACCATCTATCTAATGTTATACCATCTATCTAATGTTATACCATCTATCTACTGTTATACCATCTATCTACTGTTATACCATCTATCTAATGTTATACCATCTATCTACTGTTGTACCATCTACTGTTGTACCATCTACTGTTGTACCATCTACTGTTGTACCATCTACTGTTATACCATCTACTGTTATACCATCTACTGTTGTACCATCTATCTACTGTTATACCATCTACTGTTATACCATCTAATGTTATACCATCTAATGTTATACCATCTACTGTTATACCATCTAATGGTATACCATCTAATGTTGTACCATCTATCTACTGTTATGCCATCTATCTACTGTTATACCATCTAATGTTATACCATCTATCTACTGTTATACCATCTAATGTTATACCATCTATCTAATGTTATACCATCTATCTACTGTTATACCATCTATCTAATGTTATACCATCTATCTAATGTTATACCATCTATCTACTGTTATACCATCTATCTACTGTTATACCAACTATCTAATGTTATACCACCTATCTAATGTTATACCATCTATCTACTGTTATACCATGTATCTAATGGTATACCATCTAATGTTATACCATCTATCTACTGTTATACCATCTATCTAATGTTATACCATCTATATACTGTTGTACCATCTATCTACTGTTATACCATCTATCTAATGTTATACCATCTATCTACTGTTATACCATCTATCTAATGTTATACCATCTATCTACTGTTATACCATCTATCTACTGTTATACCAACTATCTAATGTTATACCACCTATCTAATGTTATACCATCTATCTACTGTTATACCATGTATCTAATGGTATACCATCTAATGTTATACCATCTATCTACTGTTATACCATCTATCTAATGTTATACCATCTATATACTGTTGTACCATCTATCTACTGTTATACCATCTATCTAATGTTATACCATCTATCTACTGTTATACCATCTATCTAATGTTATACCATCTATCTAATGTTATACCATCTATCTAATGTTATACCATCTATCTAATGTTATACCATCTATCTACTGTTATACCATCTAATGTTGTACCATCTACTGTTGTACCATCTACTGTTGTACCATCTATCTACTGTTGTACCATCTACTGTTGTACCATCTACTGTTGTACCATCTACTGTTATACCATCTACTGTTGTACCATCTATCTACTGTTATACCATCTACTGTTATAACATCTACTGTTATAACATCTAATGTTATACCATCTAATGTTATACCATCTACTGTTATAGCATCTAATGTTATACCATCTAATGTTATACCATCTACTGTTATACCATCTATCTACTGTTATACCATCTATCTACTGTTATACCATCTAATGTTATACCATCTATCTACTGTTGTACCATCTAATGTTGTACCATCTATCTAATGTTATACCATCTATCTACTGTTATACCATATATCTACTGTTATACCATCTAATGTTATACCATCTATCTACTGTTATACCATCTATCTACTGTTATACCATCTATCTACACTGTTATACCATCTATCTAATGTTATACCATCTATCTAATGTTATACCATCTATCTACTGTTATTCCATCTATCTACTGTTATACCATCTATCTAATGTTATACCATCTATCTACTGTTATACCATCTAATTTATTCCATCTATCTAATGTTATACCATCTATCTAATGTTATACCATCTATCTACTGTTATACCATCTATCTACTGTTGTACCATCTACTGTTGTACCATCTACTGTTGTACCATCTACTGTTGTACCATCTACTGTTATACCATCTACTGTTGTACCATCTATCTACTGTTATACCATCTAATGTTATACCATCTACTGTTATACCATCTAATGTTATACCATCTAATGTTATACCATCTACTGTTATACCATCTACTGTTATACCATCTATCTACTGTTATACCATCTAATGGTATACCATCTATCTACTGTTATACCATCTATCTAATGTTATACCATCTATCTACTGTTATACCATGTAATGTTATACCATCCATCTACTGTTGTACCATCTAATGTTGTACCATCTATCTAATGTTATACCATCTATCTACTGTTATACCATCTATCTACTGTTATACCATCTAATGTTATACCATCTAATGTTATACCATCTATCTACTGTTATACCATCTATGTTATACCATCTATCTAATGTTATACCATCTATCTAATGTTATACCATCTATCTAATGTTATACCATCTATCTAATGTTATTACCATCTATCTACTGTTATACCATCTATCTAATGTTATACCATCTACTGTTGTACCATCTACTGTTGTACCATCTACTGTTGTACCATCTACTGTTGTACCATCTATCTACTGTTATACCATCTAATGTTATACCATCTACTGTTATACCATCTACTGTTATACCATCTAATGTTATACCATCTACTGTTATATCATCTAATGTTATACCATCTAATGTTATACCATCTACTGTTATACCATCTATCTACTGTTATACCATCTAATGTTATACCATGTATCTAATGGTATACCATCTAATGTTGTACCATCTATCTACTCTTATACCATCTATCTACTGTTATACCATCTAATGTTATACCATGTATCTAATGGTATACCATCTAATGTTGTACCATCTATCTACTCTTATACCATCTATCTACTGTTATACCATCTATCTACACTGTTATACCATCTATCTAATGTTATACCATCTATCTACTGTTATACCATCTATCTACTGTTATACCATCTAATGTTATACCATCTATCTACTGTTATACCATCTATCTACTGTTATACCATCTATCTAATGTTATACCATCTAATTTATACCATCTATCTAATGTTATACCATCTATCTACTGTTGTACCATCTACTGTTGTACCATCTACTGTTGTACCATCTACTGTTGTACCATCTACTGTTGTACCATCTACTGTTATACCATCTACTGTTATACCATCTACTGTTGTACCATCTATCTACTGTTATACCATCTACTGTTATACCATCTAATGTTATACCATCTAATGTTATACCATCTACTGTTATACCATCTAATGTTATACCATCTATCTACTGTTGTACCATCTACTGTTGTACCATCTACTGTTGTACCATCTACTGTTGTACCATCTACTGTTGTACCATCTACTGTTGTACCATCTACTGTTATACCATCTACTGTTATACCATCTACTGTTGTACCATCTATCTACTGTTATACCATCTACTGTTATACCATCTAATGTTATACCATCTAATGTTATACCATCTACTGTTATACCATCTAATGTTATACCATCTATCTACTGTTATACCATCTAATGGTATACCATCTAATGTTGTACCATCTATCTACTGTTATGCCATCTATCTACTGTTATACCATCTAATGTTATACCATCTATCTACTGTTATACCATCTAATGTTATACCATCTATCTAATGTTATACCATCTATCTACTGTTATACCATCTATCTAATGTTATACCATCTATCTAATGTTATACCATCTATCTACTGTTATACCATCTATCTACTGTTATACCAACTATCTAATGTTATACCAACTATCTAATGTTATACCATCTATATACTGTTGTACCATCTATCTAATGTTATACCAACTATCTACTGTTATACCAACTATCTAATGTTATACCATCTATCTAATGTTATACCATCTATCTAATGTTATACCATCTATCTAATGTTATACCATCTATCTAATGTTATACCATCTATCTACTGTTATACCATGTATCTAATGGTATACCATCTAATGTTATACCATCTATCTACTGTTATACCATCTATCTAATGTTATACCATCTATATACTGTTGTACCATCTATCTACTGTTATACCATCTATCTACTGTTATACCATCTATCTACTGTTATACCATCTATCTAATGTTATACCATCTATCTAATGTTATACCATCTATCTAATGTTATACCATCTATCTAATGTTGTACCATCTAATGTTGTACCATCTACTGTTGTACCATCTACTGTTGTACCATCTATCTACTGTTGTACCATCTACTGTTGTACCATCTACTGTTGTACCATCTACTGTTGTACCATCTACTGTTGTACCATCTACTGTTGTACCATCTACTGTTATACCATCTACTGTTGTACCATCTATCTACTGTTATACCATCTACTGTTATAACATCTACTGTTATAACATCTAATGTTATACCATCTAATGTTATACCATCTACTGTTATAGCATCTAATGTTATACCATCTAATGTTATACCATCTACTGTTATACCATCTATCTACTGTTATACCATCTATCTACTGTTATACCATCTAATGTTATACCATCTATCTACTGTTATACCATGTAATGTTATACCATCTATCTACTGTTGTACCATCTAATGTTGTACCATCTATCTAATGTTATACCATCTATCTACTGTTATACATATATCTACTGTTATACCATCTAATGTTATACCATCTATCTACTGTTATACCATCTATCTACTGTTATACCATCTATCTACACTGTTATACCATCTATCTAATGTTATACCATCTATCTAATGTTATACCATCTATCTACTGTTATACCATCTATCTACTGTTATACCATCTATCTAATGTTATACCATCTATCTACTGTTATACCATCTAATTTATTCCATCTATCTAATGTTATACCATCTATCTAATGTTATACCATCTATCTACTGTTATACCATCTATCTACTGTTGTACCATCTACTGTTGTACCATCTACTGTTGTACCATCTACTGTTGTACCATCTACTGTTATACCATCTACTGTTGTACCATCTATCTACTGTTATACCATCTAATGTTATACCATCTACTGTTATACCATCTAATGTTATACCATCTAATGTTATACCATCTACTGTTATACCATCTAATGTTATACCATCTATCTACTGTTATACCATCTAATGGTATACCATCTATTGTTGTACCATCTATCTACTGTTATACCATCTATCTACTGTTATACCATCTATCTACTGTTATACCATCTAATGTTATACCATCTATCTACTGTTATACCATCTATCTAATGTTATACCATCTATCTACTGTTATACCATGTAATGTTATACCATCCATCTACTGTTGTACCATCTAATGTTGTACCATCTATCTAATGTTATACCATCTATCTACTGTTATACCATCTATCTACTGTTATACCATCTAATGTTATACCATCTAATGTTATACCATCTATCTACTGTTATACCATCTAATGTTATACCATCTATCTAATGTTATACCATCTATCTAATGTTATACCATCTATCTAATGTTATACCATCTATCTAATGTTATACCATCTATCTACTGTTATACCATCTATCTAATGTTATACCATCTATCTACTGTTATACCATCTATCTACTGTTATACCATCTAATGTTATACCATCTAATGTTATACCATCTATCTACTGTTATACCATCTAATGTTATACCATCTATCTACTGTTATACCATCTATATACTGTTGTACCATCTATCTACTGTTATATCATCTAATGTTATACCATCTATCTAATGTTATACCATCTATCTACTGTTATACCATCTATCTAATGTTATACCATCTATCTACTGTTATACCATCTATCTACTGTTGTACCATCTACTGTTGTACCATCTACTGTTGTACCATCTACTGTTGTACCATCTACTGTATACCATCTAATGTTATACCATCTAATGTTATACCATCTAATGTTATACCATCTAATGTTATACCATCTATCTACTGTTATACCATCTATCTACTGTTATACCAACTATCTAATGTTATACCAACTATCTAATGTTATACCAACTATCTACTGTTATACCATCTATCTACTGTTATACCATCTATCTACTGTTATACCATCTATCTACTGTTATACCATCTATCTACTGTTATACCATCTATCTAATGTTATACCATCTATCTAATGTTATACCATCTATCTAATGTTATACCATCTATCTAATGTTATACCATCTATCTACTGTTATACCATCTATCTACTGTTATACCATCTATCTACTGTTATACCATCTATCTACTGTTGTACCATCTAATGTTATACCATCTATCTACTGTTATACCATCTATCTAATGTTGTACCATCTACTGTTGTACCATCTACTGTTGTACCATCTACTGTTGTACCATCTACTGTTGTACCATCTACTGTTATACCATCTACTGTTGTACCATCTATCTACTGTTATACCATCTACTGTTATAACATCTACTGTTATAACATCTAATGTTATACCATCTAATGTTATACCATCTACTGTTATAGCATCTAATGTTATACCATCTAATGTTATACCATCTACTGTTATACCATCTATCTACTGTTATACCATCTATCTACTGTTATACCATCTAATGTTATACCATCTATCTACTGTTATACCATGTAATGTTATACCATCTATCTACTGTTGTACCATCTAATGTTGTACCATCTATCTAATGTTATACATCTATCTACTGTTATACCATATATCTACTGTTATACCATCTAATGTTATACCATCTATCTACTGTTATACCATCTATCTACTGTTATACCATCTATCTACACTGTTATACCATCTATCTAATGTTATACCATCTATCTAATGTTATACCATCTATCTACTGTTATACCATCTATCTACTGTTATACCATCTATCTAATGTTATACCATCTATCTACTGTTATACCATCTAATTTATTCCATCTATCTAATGTTATACCATCTATCTAATGTTATACCATCTATCTACTGTTATACCATCTATCTACTGTTGTACCATCTACTGTTGTACCATCTACTGTTGTACCATCTACTGTTGTACCATCTACTGTTATACCATCTACTGTTGTACCATCTATCTACTGTTATACCATCTAATGTTATACCATCTACTGTTATACCATCTAATGTTATACCATCTAATGTTATACCATCTACTGTTATACCATCTAATGTTATACCATCTATCTACTGTTATACCATCTAATGGTATACCATCTATTGTTGTACCATCTATCTACTGTTATACCATCTATCTACTGTTATACCATCTATCTACTGTTATACCATCTAATGTTATACCATCTATCTACTGTTATACCATCTATCTAATGTTATACCATCTATCTACTGTTATACCATGTAATGTTATACCATCCATCTACTGTTGTACCATCTAATGTTGTACCATCTATCTAATGTTATACCATCTATCTACTGTTATACCATCTATCTACTGTTATACCATCTAATGTTATACCATCTAATGTTATACCATCTATCTACTGTTATACCATCTAATGTTATACCATCTATCTAATGTTATACCATCTATCTAATGTTATACCATCTATCTAATGTTATACCATCTATCTAATGTTATACCATCTATCTACTGTTATACCATCTATCTAATGTTATACCATCTATCTACTGTTATACCATCTATCTACTGTTATACCATCTAATGTTATACCATCTAATGTTATACCATCTATCTACTGTTATACCATCTAATGTTATACCATCTATCTACTGTTATACCATCTATATACTGTTGTACCATCTATCTACTGTTATATCATCTAATGTTATACCATCTATCTAATGTTATACCATCTATCTACTGTTATACCATCTATCTAATGTTATACCATCTATCTACTGTTATACCATCTATCTACTGTTGTACCATCTACTGTTGTACCATCTACTGTTGTACCATCTACTGTTGTACCATCTACTGTTATACCATCTAATGTTATACCATCTAATGTTATACCATCTAATGTTATACCATCTAATGTTATACCATCTATCTACTGTTATACCATCTATCTACTGTTATACCAACTATCTAATGTTATACCAACTATCTAATGTTATACCAACTATCTACTGTTATACCATCTATCTACTGTTATACCATCTATCTACTGTTATACCATCTATCTACTGTTATACCATCTATCTACTGTTATACCATCTATCTAATGTTATACCATCTATCTAATGTTATACCATCTATCTAATGTTATACCATCTATCTAATGTTATACCATCTATCTACTGTTATACCATCTATCTACTGTTATACCATCTATCTACTGTTATACCATCTATCTACTGTTGTACCATCTAATGTTATACCATCTATCTACTGTTATACCATCTATCTAATGTTATACCATCTATCTAATGTTATACCATCTATCTAATGTTATACCATCTATCTAATGTTATACCAACTATCTAATGTTGTACCATCTATCTAATGTTATACCATCTATCTAATGTTATACCATCTATCTAATGTTATACCATCTATCTACTGTTATACCATCTAATTTATACCATCTATCTAATGTTATACCATCTATCTACTGTTATACCATCTATCTACTGTTATACCATCTATCTACTGTTGTACCATCTACTGTTGTACCATCTACTGTTGTACCATCTACTGTTATACCATCTAATGTTATACCATCTAATGTTATACCATCTACTGTTATACCATCTATCTAATGTTATACCATCTACTGCTATACCATCTAATGTTATACCATCTATCTACTGTTATACCAACTATCTAATGTTATACCAACTATCTAATGTTATACCATCTATCTAATGTTATACCAACTATCTAATGTTATACCAACTATCTACTGTTATACCATCTATCTACTGTTATACCATCTATCTACTGTTATACCATCTATCTAATGTAATACCATCTATCTAATGTTATACCATCTATCTAATGTTATACCATCTATCTAATGTTATACCATCTATCTACTGTTATACCATCTAATGTTATACCATCTACTGTTATACCATCTATCTACTGTTATACCATCTATCTACTGTTATACCATCTAATGTTATACCATCTATCTAATGTTATACCATCTATCTACTGTTATACCATGTAATGTTATACCATCTATCTACTGTTGTACCATCTAACGTGACATGGTGTGATGAAAGAAACATACAGGAACTCAAATCCTTCTGTTCACCTGATTTAGAATTCCTCACAATCAAATGTAGACCGCATTATCTACCAAGAGAATTCTCTTCGATTATAATCACAGCCGTATATATCCCCCCCCAAGCAGACACATCGATGGCTCTGAACGAACTTTATTTAACTTTCTGCAAACTGGAAACGATTTATCCGGAGGCTGCATTCATTGTAGCTGGGGATTTTAACAAGGCTAATCTGAAAACAAGACTCCCTAAATTTTATCAGCATATCGATTGCGCAACCAGGGGTGGAAAGACCCTGGATCATTGTTACTCTAACTTCCGCGATGCATATAAGGCCCTGCCCCGCCCCCCTTTCGGTAAAGCTGACCACGACTCCATTTTGTTGATCCCTGCCTACAGACAGAAACTAAAACAAGAAGCTCCCACGCTGAGGTCTGTCCAACGCTGGTCTGACCAAGCTGACTCCACACTCCAAGACTGCTTCCATCACGTGGACTGGGAGATGTTTCGTATTGCGTCAGACAACAACATTGACGAATACGCTGATTCGGTGTGCGAGTTCATTAGAACGTACGTTGAAGATGTCATTCCCATAGCAACGATTAAAACATTCCCTAACCAGCAACCGTGGATTGATGGCAGCATTCGTGTGAAACTGAAGGCGCGAACCACTGCTTTTAATCAGGGCAAGGTGTCTGGTAACATGACTGAATACAAACAGTGCAGCTATTCCCTCCGCAAGGCTATCAAACAAGCTAAGCGCCAGTACAGAGACAAAGTAGAATCTCAATTCAACGGCTCAGACACAAGAGGCATGTGGCAGGGTCTACAGTCAATCACGGACTACAGGAAGAAACCCAGCCTAGTCACGGACCAGGATGTCTTGCTCCCAGGCAGACTAAATAACTTTTTTGCCCGCTTTGAGGACATTACAGTGCCACTGACACGGCCTGCAACGAAAACATGCGGTCTCTCCTTTACTGCAGCTGAAGTGAGTAAGACATTTAAACGTGTTAACCCTCGCAAGGCTGCAGGCCCAGACGGCATCCCCAGCCGCGCCCTCAGAGCATGCGCAGACCAGCTGGCCGGTGTGTTTACGGACATATTCAATCAATCCCTATACCAGTCTGCTGTTCCCACATGCTTCAAGAGGGCCACCATTGTTCCTGTTCCCAAGAAAGCTAAGGTAACTGAGCTAAACGACTACCGCCCCGTAGCACTCACATCCGTCATCATGAAGTGCTTTGAGAGACTAGTCAAGGACCATATCACCTCCACCCTACCTGACACCCTAGACCCACTCCAATTTGCTTACCGCCCAAATAGGTGGTAAGTTGTACCATCTATCTACTGTTATACCATCTATCTACTGTTATACCATCTATCTACTGTTATACCATCTATCTACTGTTATACCATCTAATGTTATACCATCTACTGTTATAGCATCTAATGTTATACCATCTAATGTTATACCATCTACTGTTATACCATCTATCTACTGTTATACCATCTATCTACTGTTATACCATCTAATGTTATACCATCTATCTACTGTTATACCATGTAATGTTATACCATCTATCTACTGTTATACCATCTATCTACTGTTATACCATCTATCTACTGTTATACCATCTATCTACTGTTATACCATCTATCTACTGTTATACCATCTATCTACTGTTATACCATCTATCTACTGTTATACCATCTAATGTTATACCATCTAATGTTATACCATCTACTGTTATACCATCTATCTACTGTTATACCATCTATCTACTGTTATACCATCTAATGTTATACCATCTATCTAATGTTATACCATCTATCTACTGTTATACCATCTATCTACTGTTATACCATCTATCTACTGTTATACCATCTATCTACTGTTATACCATCTATCTACTGTTATACCATCTAATGTTATACCATCTAATGTTATACCATCTACTGTTATACCATCTATCTACTGTTATACCATCTATCTACTGTTATACCATCTAATGTTATACCATCTATCTACTGTTATACCATCTATCTACTGTTATACCATGTAATGTTATACCATCTATCTACTGTTATACCATCTATCTACTGTTATACCATCTATCTACTGTTATACCATCTATCTACTGTTATACCATCTATCTACTGTTATACCATCTATCTAATGTTATACCATCTAATGTTATACCATCTATCTAATGTTATACCATCTATCTAATGTTATACCATCTAATGTTATACCATCTATCTACTGTTATACCATCTATCTAATGGTATACCATCTAATGTTGTACCATCTATCTACTGTTATACCATCTATCTAATGTTATACCATCTAATGTTATACCATATATCTACTGTTATACCATCTTTCTCTCTAACCCCCAGGCTCCTACCTCTCTCTAACCCCCAAGCTCCTACCTCTCTCTAACCCCCAGGCTCCTACCTCTCCCTAACCCCCAGGATCCTACCTCTCCCTAACCCCCAGGCTCCTACCTCTCTCTAACCCCCAGGCTCCTACCTCTCTCTAACCCCCAGGCTCCTACCTCTCTCTAACCCCCAGGCTCCTACCTCTCTCTAACCCCCAGGCTCCTACCTCTCTCTAACCCCCAGGCTCCTACGTCTCTCTAACCCCCAGGCTCCTACCTCTCTCTAACCCCCAGGCTCCTACCTCTCTCTAACCCCCAGGCTCCTACCTCTCTCTAACCCCCAGGCTCCTACCTCTCTCTAACCCCCAGGCTCCTACCTCTCTCTAACCCCCAGGCTCCTACCTCTCTCTAACCCCCAGGCTCCTACCTCTCTCTAACCCCCAGGCTCCTACCTCTCTCTAACCCCCAGGCTCCTACCTCTCTCTAACCCCCAGGCTCCTACCTCTCCCTAACCCCCAGGCTCCTACCTCTCTCTAATCCCCAGGCTCCTACCTCTCCCTAACCCCCAGGCTCCTACCTCTCCCTAACCCCCAGGCTCCTACCTCTCCCTAACCCCCAGGCTCCTACCTCTCTCTAACCCCCAGGCTCCTACCTCTCTCTAATCCCCAGGCTCCTACCTCTCCCTAACCCCCAGGCTCTTGCCTCTCCCTAACCCCCAGGCTCCTACCTCTCTCTAATCCCCAGGCTCCTACCTCTCCCTAACCCCCAGGCTCTTGCCTCTCTCTAATCCCCAGGCTCCTACCTCTCTCTAACCCCCAGGCTCCTACCTCTCTCTAATCCCCAGGGTCCTACCTCTCTCTAACCCCCAGGCTCCTACCTCTCTCTAATCCCCAGGCTCCTACCTCTCTCTAACCCCCAGGCTCCTACCTCTCTCTAACCCCCAGGCTCCTACCTCTCTCTAACCCCCAGGCTCCTACCTCTCTCTAACCCCCAGGCTCCTACCTCTCTCTAACCCCCAGGCTCCTACCTCTCTCTAACCCCCAGGCTCCTACCTCTCCCTAACCCCCAGGCTCATACCTCTCTCTAATCCCCAGGCTCCTACCTCTCCCTAACCCCCAGGCTCCTACCTCTCTCTAACCCCCAGGCTCCTACCTCTCTCTAATCCCCAGGCTCCTGCCTCTCCCTAACCCCCAGGCTCTTGCCTCTCTCTAACCCCCAGGCTCCTACCTCTCTCTAATCCCCAGGCTCCTACCTCTCCCTAACCCCCAGGCTCCTCCCTAACCCCCAGGCTCCTACCTCTCTCTAACCCCCAGGCTCCTCCCTAACCCCCAGGCTCCTCTCTAACCCCCAGGCTCCTCCCTAACCCCCAGGCTCCTCCCTAACCCCCAGGCTCCTACCTCTCTCTAACCCCCAGGCTCGTACCTCTCTCTAACCCCCAGGCTCCTCCCTAACCCCCAGGCTCCTCTCTAACCCCCAGGCTCCTACCTTGGCCGGCAGGCTGACTGTGTCCCAGTCTGGGGAAGGGAATTCCAACTCCCCCTTGAGTATCTGGTCAAACAACTCCTCCTGGATGTTATTCTCACTGTAGGAGAGGAGTGAAACTGAGTATACTGGGTCCTATTGTTTAAACCAGTGAACGTACAGGTGAACGTACAGGTGAACGTACTGGTGAACGTACAGGGGAACGTACAGGTGAACGTACAGGTGAACGTACAGGTGAACGTACCGGTTGAACGTACAGGTGAACGTACAGGTGAACGTACAGGTGAACGTACTGATGAACGTACAGGGGAACTTACAGGTGAACGTACAGGGGAACGTACAGGTTAACGTACAGGTTAACGTACAGGGGAACGTACAGGGGAACGTACAGGGGAACGTACTGGTGAACGTACAGGCGAACGTGTACAGGTGAACGTACAGGGGAACGTACAGGGGAACGTACAGGGGAACGTACAGGTGAACGTGTACAGGTGAACGTACAGGGGAACGTACAGGGGAACGTACAGGTGAACGTACAGGTGAACGTGTACAGGTGAACGTACAGGTGAACGTGTACAGGTGAACGTACAGGGGAACGTACAGGTGAACGTGTACAGGTGAACGTGTACAGGGGAACGTACAGGTGAACGTGTACAGGGGAACGTGTACAGGGGAACGTGTACAGGGGAACGTACAGGGGAACGTACAGGGGAACGTACAGGGGAACGTACAGGTGAACGTGTACAGGTGAACGTGTACAGGTGAACGTGTACAGGTGAACGTGTACAGGTGAACGTACAGGTGAAAGTACAGGTGAACGTACTGGTGAACGTACTGGTGAACGTACAGGTGAACGTGTACAGGGGAACGTACAGGTGAACGTGTACAGGGGAACGTACTGGTGAACGTACTAGTGAACGTGTACAGGTGAACGTACAGGTGAACGTGTACAGGTGAACGTACTGGTGAACGTACAGGTGAACGTACTAGTGAACGTGTACAGGTGAACGTACAGGTGAACGTACTGGTGAACGTACAGGTGAACGTACTGGTGAACGTACTGGTGAACGTACAGGTGAACGTACAGGTGAACGTGTACAGGTGAACGTGTACAGGTGAACGTGTACAGGTGAACGTGTACAGGTGAACGTACAGGTAAACGTGTACAGGTGAACGTACTGGTGAACGTACTGGTGAACGTACAGGTGAACGTACTAGTGAACGTGTACAGGTGAACGTGTACAGGTGAACGTACTAGTGAACGTACTAGTGAACGTACAGGTGAACGTACAGGTGAACGTACTGGTGAACGTACAGGTGAACATGTACTGGTGAACATGTACAGGTGAACATGTACAGGTGAACGTGTACAGGTGAACGTGTACAGGTGAACGTGTACAGGTGAACGTGTACAGGTGAACGTGTACAGGTGAACGTGTACAGGTGAACATGTACAGGTGAACGTGTACAGGTGAACATGTACAGGTGAACGTGTACAGGTGAACGTACAGGTGAACGTGTACTAGTGAACGTGTACAGGTGAACGTACAGGTGAACGTGTACAGGTGAACGTACTGGTGAACGTACTGGTGAACGTACAGGTGAACGTGTACAGGTGAACGTGTACAGGTGAACGTACAGGTGAACGTACTAGTGAACGTACAGGTGAACGTACTGGTGAACGTACAGGTGAACGTACTGGTGAACGTACAGGTGAACGTGTACAGGTGAACGTGTACAGGTGAACGTACAGGTAAACGTGTACAGGTGAACGTACTGGTGAACGTACAGGTGAACGTACTAGTGAACGTGTACAGGTGAACGTACAGGTGAACGTGTACAGGTGAACGTGTACAGGTGAACGTGTACAGGTGAACGTACTAGTGAACGTACTGGTGAACGTACTAGTGAACGTACAGGTGAACGTACTGGTGAACGTACAGGTGAACGTACTGGTGAACATGTACAGGTGAACGTGTACAGGTGAACGTGTACAGGTGAACGTGTACAGGTGAACGTGTACAGGTGAACATGTACAGGTGAACATGTACAGGTGAACGTGTACAGGTGAACGTACAGGTGAACGTGTACAGGTGAACGTGTACAGGTGAACGTGTACAGGTGAACGTGTACAGGTGAACGTACAGGTGAACGTGTACAGGTGAACGTGTACAGGTGAACGTGTACAGGTGAACGTACAGGTGAACGTACAGGTGAACGTACAGGTGAACGTGTACAGGTGAACGTACAGGTGACCGTGTACAGGTGAACGTACAGGTGAACGTACAGGTGAACGTGTACAGGTGAACGTGTACAGGTGAACGTGTACAGGTGAACGTGTACAGGTGAACGTACTGGTGAACGTGTACAGGTGAACGTGTACAGGTGAACGTATAGGTGAACGTACTGGTGAACGTGTACTGGCGAACGTGTACAGGTTAACGTACTGGTTAACGTGTACAGGTGAACGTACTGGTGAACGTACTGGTGAACGTGTACTGGTGAACGTCCTGCTGAACGTGTACAGGTGAACGTGTACTGGTGAACGTGTACAGGTGAACGTGTACAGGTGAACGTACAGGTGAACGTACAGGTGAACGTACAGGTGAACGTACTGGTGAACGTACTGGTGAACGTACAGGTGAACGTACAGGTGAACGTACACAGGTGAACGTACTGGAACTCACCTGCGGAACGGGGGGAACCCACACAATAGAATGTAGGTGATAACACCTGCAGCCCAGATATCCACCTTCAGACCGTACCTAGCAACACACACAGGGAAGTTGACAACCTCAATATTCTACATTTTAGTCACATAGAAGATGGTTTTATCTGAATCAGTACCTAGGCTTGAGAAGACAATTCAATTGGACGATATCTCCCAGGATCCTTCAATTCAAAGTCCCAGTAAACCAGCTCTGCAAAATGTTATAATGTGAAAATACGGAGTTTCTCAGAGCAACTATCTTCATTACTGCCGTTACGCATGGTGCTGCTGGAGCGGCCGACCCGTCGTGCTGCTGGAGTGGCCGACCCGTCGTGCTGCTGGATCGGCCGACCCGTCGTGCTGCTGGAGTGGCCGACCCGTCGTGCTGCTGGAGTGGCCGACCCGTCGTGCTGCTGGAGTGGCCGACCCGTCGTGCTGCTGGATCGGGCCGACCCGTCGTGATGCTGGATCTGGCCGACCCGTCGTGATGCTGGATCGGTCCGACCTGTTGTGCTGCTGGATCGGGCCGACCCGTCGTGGTGCTGGATCGGGCCGACCCGTCGTGGTGCTGGATCGGGCCGACCCGTCGTGGTGCTGGATCGGGCCGACCCGTCGTGGTGCTGGATCGGGCCGACCCGTCGTGATGCTGGATCGGGCCGACCTGTCGTTACGCATGGTGCTGCTGCAGGATCATGGTATGTACTTCCACAAACGTCTAAATAAAAATGATCTATTGTTTTTGACCAAGTGCGAATGCGCCAAATCCCTATTCTGCACCTCCAATAAAATGACCCCATTACTGTCAAGTACAGGTCAGCTGATCAACAGCACCATGCGTAGCGGCAGTAATGACGAGTAACGAACCACATCGTTGACAACGTTTACAGAGCTGTTTCATGGGACTTTGAATTGAAGGATCCTGGGAGATATCGTCATATTCACGGTCTCCTATTGGTTAATCCAGAATGACTTACAGTTTCTTCATTCAAGGTGGAAAATAAAATACTACACTCACAAAAGGTGTGAAGTATATCAGCACATTCTTATTTTATGAACAACAACAACAGCAACAACCTGTGGAAAAGTTGCAGACGAGAGGAGAGGGTTTTTTTAGGTGTGAGGAAAGAGCTAAGAGAAGTGGACACACACAAACACACACCTCTTATCAGGTCTCCGAGATGGTATCTACACACACAAACACACACCTCTTATCAGGTCTCCGAGATGGTCTCTACACACACAAACACACACTCCTCTTATCAGGTCTCCGAGATGGTCTCTACACACACAAACACACACTCCTCTTATCAGGTCTCCGAGATGGTCTCTACACACACAAACACACACTCCTCTTATCAGGTCTCCGAGATGGTCTCTACACACACAAACACACACTCCTCTTATCAGGTCTCCGAGATGGTCTCTACACACACAAACACACACTCCTCTTATCAGGTCTCCGAGATGGTCTCTACACACACAAACACACACTCCTCTTATCAGGTCTCCGAGATGGTCTCTACACACACACACACACACACTCCTCTTATCAGGTCTCCGAGATGGTCTCTACACACACACACACACACACTCCTCT